>NC_134356.1:26014972-26160258 GCF_048569485.1 Anomaloglossus baeobatrachus
GCTGCGTTTAAAACTGCAGTGTGTCATTGTCAAAATGCATGCGTTGTGCTTCCCCAGCAAAGTCTATGAGAAGTCAGCAAATTCCATGCTCACGTTACTTTTTTAAACGCAGCATTTTGGATGCCATATATTTGACAAAATCAATGCGTTTAAAAAAGCAGCATATCACTTCTTTTGTGCGTTTTGGTTGCATTTTCCACCCATTGAAGTCAATGAGGTGTGTCAATGCTAGAGTTGAGCGCGGTTCTAGGTTCGAGGTTCTCCAGTTCTAGGCTCGAGTGATTTTGGGGGCTGTTCTAGATCGAACTAGAACTCGAGCTTTTTGCAAAAGCTCGATAGTTCTAGAAACGTTCGAGAACGGTTCTAGCAGCAAAAAAACAGCTAATTCCTAGCTGGCTTTTCGCTGTAATAGTGTAAGTCACTCTGTGAGTCACACTATTATGACATTTCAGTGTATAGTGTGCGGGAACAGTGCATTCAGATCACTGCTGTTTGTATAATGGCGATCGACATTTTTTTTTTTTTTCCTTGTCTTCCTTCCCTAAGCGCGCGCGTGTAGTGGGGAGGGCCAGCATGTCAGCCAATCCCAGACACACACACAGCTAAGTGGACTTTTAGCCAGAGAAGCAACGGCATGTGTGATAGGATGTCCATGTCATATGTCCCTGCATTATAAAAACGAGTATCTGCCCGTCCGGACGCCATTATCTCTTCTGCGTCCTTGGTGTCAGACATCACTGGCGCAGCTCCGTCCTTTGTCCTATCGCCGATACTGCTGTATGCGCTCCATACACAGCGCTGGACAGCTTAGGGAGAGCACTTTCTATCAGTCCTTTTAAGGGCTCGTACCGGCAGGGTCAGAGCCATAGGTGACAGGTCCTGAAAACAGCGACAGCGTCTGTGTAGCTAAGGTCAGGGATTTCCTCGCTGCATTTCCCCATTAGGAGGGAATAGAAAGGCAGGCTTCCATTCCTCTACCCAGAGCCCCACAACCCTGGCACTGTACCCTCCTGTCCTCTGCACACTCCAACTCATTATAACTAAGCCATTATACTAGCAAACACTCAGTGAACCTAGTGGCATCCTAAACGTGGCTATTGGACTTTTGTCTAGTCCCACTAGTGCAAAGATATTTGCAGCACGTCTGCCTGCATTGCACACTCAAACTCATTGTTACTAAGCCATTATACTAGCAAACACTGAGGAAACTTAGTGGCATACAAGAAGTGGTTGTTGTACTCCATTAGTGCCCCACTGGTGCCAAGCTATGTGCAGCACCTCTGCATGACACCCTCCTGATCTGTTTTTAATAAGCTATAATGATAGCAAAAAATACTGCAACTTAGTGGCATACAAAAAATGCCTGTAGGACTCCTTTATTGTGCCACTTGTGCCAAGCAATCTCAAGCACCTCTGCATTCTACCCTCATGCACATTTTGCTATGCTAATTTTATAGCAAACTCAGGGAATTCCTTGCTGCATTTGATCATTAGGAGGGATAGAAAGTGAGGCTTCTTTTACTGTCCTGGTACCCACAGAACACGGCCACTGTACCCATCTGTCCACTTTTGCCACGCTATTTAATTTGCCCAAAGAGCTAACTCTTTCTCTGCCATCCTAAAATTGTCTGGAATACTAAGTTAGTGTTCCTTTGCTGCCAAGCAAGGTACAACACATGTGCATTCTACACTCCTTTCCATTTCTGGAATGCAATTATTAACTGCAGGTAGTCCAGGCAATCTGTGACGAAGGTGCAGGCGTGGATATAATGTAGCCTGCATCCAATGATGGTTCTCTCGATGTCTGACAGCTCAACAATACCTTCTGTTTCCACTTCCAAAACAAGTGATGACCTGCCAATCACACTCCCTGTTGCGGGTAAAGGAGTGGAAGTTCAGTGTGAAAAACCATGTGTGACTGCTGTCCCCACAGTCACAGAGGATGAAGAGCACGCAGATGCACTTGATGGGGCAGGCGGTGGTTGCACAGCCCCGCTAGGCCGCATTGTAGCACAGTGAAATTCACATTGCGACTTATGCTTCATTTTAAGTCGTGTACAGGGTGGGCTCCCCAGTATGCAGCAAAACCAGGCAACAGGAAAAGGACTCTAGGCAGTTGGGTTGATAAATGATTGTTTAACTTTACCAAAACAAACAATAAGAACCATGCATACAATTTAAATAATTGAACAATCTATTCTGTTGCCTACTACCTGCTAATCCCTCTGTGTAGCAGTAATTGTGTGTTTGTGTGTGTGTGTGTGCGAACACGACTTACCAGTGGCGCATCACAAGAGCTTCCAAGTTACCTACCTAAACATAGACAAAACACATTACCCCCCCTGAATACCCTTGTTAGCTGAAGCCTCACAGATAATGCAGATGATAACAGTGTGAATGCAAACCACACAGCTCTGCAACACAGTCATGGAAATCTTGAAAAGCAACAGTCAATGCAAACATGTGTTGCTGTCCCTCTATGATTTAAACTGTACGTGACAATTTGACAGTGCAGAGGCAGCAAGTCTTATTTTCTATAAATAGTCGGCCTACCCAGAACAGATATGTGTTTTGCTAATAAAACAAAGTGTTGCGTGCCCGCATTATTGTCTGGGCACAGCCTACCGTACCCGGGTACTCTGATGTCCAGTTGCCAGAAATACAGACTTTACGCTCCTCTCACAGTAAACAGTATAGACAGCACTGTAAGAATGTTGGTCTGTGGCACAGGATGCTGCTCACTGGCATTACGGGGCTCATCATCAAAGTACAACATGACTCCCCTCACAATTGAACAAAGTGTTTCCGCGGTGGCTCCTTGCTGGAACACACACCTTTAGCTTTTCCTTCTGTTCATAGACAGCATCTCCAAGTCCACACCCGAAGAGCAATTTGATATTGCTATAGTGACCAAACAAAGGCAGATCCAAAATAACAGCAGCCCCTTGTGTGTAGTCTGCAACAATGCATGCAATGAACGGCAAATAAGCATATTGCGTTGACAGTTGCTAAAGCTGAGCAATACACCTTCACGCTGTCAATTCATATCCATGTGATACTTCATGGAGGAAGTACTCAAAAGTGTGAGTTTTTGCCTTCTACTTACAGATTGTTGACAAATCTTACAGATTCCATGACTTGGGTGATCCTTTGCGATGTCCAAAAATTCACAGGCTAGGAAAGGCTTACAGCCGATGCGACCTGCATAGCCAACACGACTTCTGCTCAGAGTCAAAGTTGTGGTCCAGGATTCAGTTGTTGATGTGCTTCCAGTACTTTGTCTCTGGCCAGGAAGACGCAACATAACCTCGTCGTCAGTAGCATCCTCCTCCACCTCCTCTGCTGACCTCATCGACTGGCTGACTTTGATTTGACAGTAAGTGTGGTCTCCAACCTCATCAATAACCCTGTGTGTTTTCATTCCCCTCGTCCTCCGAGACAACCTCTTCCTGCCCTGACCGAATAGTAAAGTTGTCCTTCCAATCAGGTATCTGTGCTCCTCATCATGTTCCCCATTGTCTCCACCAGGAGGATTTACTTTTTGGAAATGAGGGTGTAGATTAGGCTCAGCACCTTCTTCATCGGGGCCTGGATCCCACTCACAAAGCTTCTGGCCATCTGCGCAGATCATTTCCCCTGTCTCATGGAACTCGCTACCTCAACACGTCAGATTATCTGCTACACACGCAAGCTTCAAACTGAATCTGAAAACTCATCTGTTCAGAAATGACTATAACCTTCAATGACACCACCACCATACGTACTTGACGCTCAACCTAAACCACTCCTACTGTCTCCTCCCAAAAATCCTTTAGAATGTAATCCTGCAAGGGCAGGGCCCTCTTCCCTCTGTACCAGTCTGTCTATAGTTACTTGTATATGTATTCTGTATGTAACCCCCTTCTCATGTACAGCACCATGGAATCAATGGTGCTCTATAAATCAATAATAATAAAAATAATAATAACTTCCTTGTCTGTACTCATTGCAGCTTTGGAGCAGACCTCTGATTCCCAGGCTATAGTGCGACTGAACAGCTATGCAAACTCAACCATCTCTGTCACCCCATACTCAGCAGGGCTGGTGGAAACTTGAGAGCTGTTAGGAAGCAAGTGCGATTGGATTGACACCACAGAGGAATGGAGTATTTGGGATCTTGAAATTGGGGTGGAGGAGAGGCCACTTTATGGAGCAATTCAGATCCATTGAAGCAGCTGCTGATTTGGCCTCATCTACATTTGTTAGCGATGGTCGTGTCCATGAAAAAAGGGATCATATCAGATTATCCATGGGAAGAAGTACACCTGTTCTTTTGGATGTTATTTGTTGTTACAAAACGGTGACGCCTTAAACACAAGCAGCCTGCTGCGGTTTCAGTTGCGCCCAGGCATCAGCTGCCATTTAGGCCTGTGCCTCGGGTTGTCCAGCTGGCTGCTTTCTCCTCCACGTCTAAGTGTGGAGAGGCAGCTAGTGCGCATGCGTGTGCCGATTTACCCCAGCCGCAGCCTAACTCCAGTGTTTTGCCTAGTGAGTATGCTCAGCCTGACTGTGCCATTCCTGAGGCTAAGTCTTCATTTCGGGCTACAGCGCATGCTCCCACACTTAGTGCGAAAAGCCTCTTTGCACAGGTACTTGCACTCCGTGCCGGGTCTAAGTCCTGTGTTGTGCATAGACACCATGCTAAAGCTGATAGTCTTTTTTCAGAGACTGTATTTCATGCAACTGACCATGGTCAGGCACTTACTGCATCAGAAACTAGGTCCGGTAATGAACTCTTTAGCCCTGCCCCTGATGTGTGGGGCCCATTTAGACCACAGGGCATCAGGTGTCCTGACGATGGCCAGGCCACTCCCAAATGGCTTGCAGAGGCCCGCCCCTATGACTTGTCACCTCATTATTGATGGTCAGACGATGACTGGTGAGGTGTTTGGGTCATGACAGCCATGAGGTAATCATTGAAGTTGCGGTTCCAAATAGGACGCTAGTTATGCCACTCATGACGTATCACTCTGCTTTTGTCTCCAGGAGGTGCATTGTGGTCCACCCTGGTTTGGGGCGGACCCAGGTTATAGAAGGGGCTGGAGACAACAAGGAGGTGCGCAGTCTTCTATTATGCTCCTAAAGAGCACACCTCCATGTGTTGAACCCATTGCGGCTTTAGGCCAGAGGTAGGCAGGGATAGGGCGTCGATGCAGGCTGCCACCACAGTTGGTAACGCAGAACGGTTAAGACCAGCTCCTGTCCTACAAGTCCTGCTTGTGCAGCCCAGTGGCATTAACAGGCCTGCTGCTGCTCATACGCCTGCTGTTCACAGGTGTGGCCCCAATGCACACGGTCAGCGTACTGAATGGCCCCTGTGATGTTAACAGGGAGTTCCTGGGCTGGGTGGGCGTGTGGACCCTGTGACGCTAACAGGGCTCCCAGTCTCAAGATCCGAGTGGCGTCTAACTTGGTTCAGGCTACTATTAGTTTCATAGCCACACAGCTCTGTATCCTCCACCGAACCTTCCAGTTGCCAACCTCTCCTTTTCCATCTGGGAGCACGGTGGACACTGACTGCTGATGGGGATATATACCTTTCTCTTTCTTTTCATATTAATTTTCGTTATATAGCGGTAACATAGTATATACCACCTTATCCAAATCTGCCAGTCCCACCGTAACAGATGGTGTTTCTTCATCAAATGTTACTTTTGCTTAACCACCAAACCCACGGACCAAAACTTTTTTCCCCTTTCCAACACACCTGTTCCCCTTTTCACCAGTATCTGTCCTTTTTCAACTCATTTTGTATATGACCAAAAGTGCAACTCTGCAGGGACAACGTACTCAATGCCATCTCAGCACAATAGCCAGCCCTCGGTCCCTCAGATGTGGACAAGTAAAAGCCCTTTTCCTCCTATCCATGACAAAGCGTTGAGATTCACTCTGTGCAGCACTGGTGTTTAGTGGAAAAGCAGATCGAAGATTGCGTACCACCTTCTGAAGATACTCCTGTACACGTGCGTCCCTTTCTATGGCAGGAATTATTTCGCCAAATTTTGTCTTGTACCGGGGATCTAACAGTGTGGCAACCCAGTAGTTAGCATTACTTCGAATTCGCACAATCCGAGGGTCATGTTGTAGGTAGTGCAGCAAGAAGACGCTCATGTGTCTTGTGCATCCAGGAGGACCAAGTCCTTGGTGTGTTGGTGGCAGAGAGGTGAGAATCGTGCCTCCTTCCTCTGCCCTCTCCCCCCAACCTCGCACAACCGAAATTTGAGCAAGCTCTCACTCATCTGCTGAGTCTTCCATGCCCATCGCAAGTTCGTCCTCCATTTATTCATGGCTCCTGCACCTTCCTCACCAATTTTTGCTGATACTATGCGCCCTTGTTAATCCCTATCCCCCACCATAACTGCTGCCTAGGTGCCGCTTACCGTATGGACCTTGTAGATCTTATTATCCCTTCTGCATATGACTCATCCTGTACTTCCTCACCTTCCTCTTGGAACAATACCTGACTCCGAATAATGCTTACAGTGTGCTCCATCATGTAGATGACCAGAATTGTCACGCTGAGAATGGCATTGCCAGTGCTAATCATCTTCGTCGACATTTGTAAACTGTGTAGAAGGGTGCATAGGTCCTTGATCTGACACCACTCCAGCAGCGTGATCTGCACCACCTCTGGATCAAGTTAGCCCAGGGTATACGTCATACCGTATTTCAGCAGGGCTTTGCGGTGCTGCCACACACGCTGCAACATGTGCAGATTCCAATTCCTGCGTGTCGGAACATCGCATTTCCGGCGTTTAACTGCCAGACCCTAAGACTTCCGGAGCGATGAAAGTTGTTGAGCTGCTGGGTGCGAAGGATCAAAGTGACCACATAGCAGCGTGCCCGCTGCACAAGGCCATGTAGGCCGGGATGGTATTTTAAAAATTGCTGGAGAATCAGATTCAACACGTGAGCCATACAAGGCCCGTGTGTCACATTGCCCTGACGAAGGGCCGCAGACAGGTTTGCATCATTGCCACACACAGCTGTTAAGTCACCAACGTAGTCCACTCAATCAATTTGTACTCTGGTCCCAATGGGAAGACACCACACCCTTTTTTAGGCCCCTCCTGTCTGCAGACCACTGCCAGACAAAGCTATGAACCTCTTGTTACTGTTACCCCCAGTTCAGTTTTATGAGTTTGTGTGCTTGTTACCTGACTACGTTTCCTGCTTGCTGTTTATGTACCTCGTTGGCCGATCCGCATTTCACGTCTGCTTGTTTTCTGATTAAGTCCTGGCCATCCCATTCTGTTCCTCTTCCTCAATTAATGTTTTTGACCCTGCATGACTACTATTCTCTGGAACTGCAGCCTTCCACAGGTATTGATCAACTTGGGCCCTGTGTAATTCCAAATCACTGTATAGGGGTTAAAGGGTTTCAGGGTTCTGTGTCTCCAGCTTGGTGAGTGGCTTGCCTCTAGCCTATCCTTTACAGCCCATCTGAGTGTGTCGATCCAGGCAGGCGTTACACCGTGCCCTCTGCAGAAGGCCATGTAGGCCGGGATAGTGTTTTAAAAATTGCTGGACAACCAGGTTCAACACGTGAGCCATACAAGGCACGTGTGTCACATTGCCCTGAAGAAGGGTCGCAGACTGGTTTGCATCATTGTCGCACCCGACCTTCCCTGACTGCTGGTTGAGTGGAGACAACCATTGATGAAACTCGGTCTCACTCTCCAGAGCTAACCGTCCACAATTCCTCAGCGGTGTCTCACATTTCCCCTACATTTCAAAGTAAATATTTAACCGCCTGATGGCCTTGAGCTCTGCTGCCAGCATAGTAAGGAGGTGTGTGGGATTCCTTGGGCGCAGTTACAAGGAAGGGTGGCCTGACCACACAGGGTTTGGGCCGAGGTGGAGGACCCACACGAGGTTGAGGAGGCAGAAGCAGTGGAGGAACTTGTACATACAGAGGAAGGATTGACACACAAGTCGTGGGGACGGCAAGACTTGTACAGCAAACCCTTCTCCATCTCTCACCATAGTTACCCAGTACCCAGTCAGCAACATGTAACTCCCCTGTCCATGCTTACTGGTCCAAGTATCTGTGTTGAAATGCACCCTGTCACACACAGAGTTTCTCAAGGAATCGGTGAGGTTGTGTGCGACCTACTGTGGTAGCGCGGGCACGCCTTTCTTGGAGAAGGAGTGACGACTGGCCATCGGCTCTTGGGGCGCTGCAATGGGCATAAGGTCTCGAAAATCCTCGGTCTCAAAAGGGTGTAAAGGCAGCCTTTCTGTTGCCAACAAGTTGCAGACGATGAAACTCAACCTCTTAGGCATGTCATGCCCTTCGAAAATCATGTAAAACATAGCGAGGGTACTCCAACCACAGTCTCCCTCGTTGCCACTAATTGTGCCACACACACCCCACTTGACTGGCATCAGTTGACCCCCCTTTTGAAAAAGAAAAAGATGCTTTGCATGAAGCACTCTCAAAAATACGCGTGCCTTTCCCGTCCTCTGGCTGACCCAGGGGAAGAAAAGTCCTCTGAGAGCCATGACTTGTTCATCTTGATACAAGTAAAATATATCTTTGTACCGTGTTAGCCAGTAGAGATAAAAAAATTGTTTAAAAGAACAGAGAGTCCTCAACCACTGAGGACTCTCTGTTCTTTTAAACAATTTTTTTGTTCATCTTGGTTCTTTTAGAAACACAGCGAGGGGACTCCAACCACAGTCTCCCTCGTTGCCACTAATTGTGCCACACACACCCCACTTGACTGGCATCAGTTGATCCCCCTTTTGAAAAAGAAAAAGATGCTTTGCATGAAGCACTCTCAAAAATACGCGTGCCTTTCCCGTCCCCTGGCTGACCCAGGGGAAGAAAAGTCCTCTGAGAGCCATGACTTGTTCATCTTGGTTCTTTTAGAAACACAGCGAGGGGACTCCAACCACAGTCTCCCTCGTTGCGACTAATTGTGCCACACACACCCCACTTGACTGGCATCAGTTGACCCCCCTTTTGAAAAAGAAAAAGATGCTTTGCATGAAGCACTCTCAAAAATACGCGTGCCTTTCCCATCCCCTGGCTGACCCAGGGGAAGAAAAGTCCTCTGAGAGCCATGACTTGTTCATCTTGGTTCTTTTAGAAACACAGCGAGGGGACTCCAACCACAGTCTCCCTCGTTGCCGCTAATTGTGCCACACACACCCCACTTGACAGGCATCAGTTGACCCCCCTTTTGAAAAAGGAAAAGATGCTTTGCATGAAGCACTCTCAAAAATACGCGTGCCTTTCCCGTCCCCTGGCTGACCCAGGGGAAGAAAAGTCCTCTGAGAGCCATGACTTGTTCATCTTGGTTCTTTTAGAAACACAGCGAGGGGACTCCAACCACAGTCTCCCTCGTTGCCACTAATTGTGCCACACACACCCCACTTGACTGGCATCAGTTGACCCCCCTTTTGAAAAAGGAAAAGATGCTTTGCATGAAGCACTCTCAAAAATACGCGTGCCTTTCCCGTCCCCTGGCTGACCCAGGGGAAGAAAAGTCCTCTGAGAGCCATGACTTGTTCATCTTGGTTCTTTTAGAAACACAGCGAGGGGACTCCAACCACAGTCTCCCTCGTTGCCACTAATTGGGCCACACACACACCCCACTTGACTGGCATCAGTTGACTCCCCTTTTGAAAAAGAAAAAGATGCTTTGCATGAAGCACTATCAAAAATACGCGTGCCTTTCCCGTCCCCTGGCTGACCCAGGGGAAGAAAAGTCCTCTGAGAGCCATGTCCACATTGTCAGTGGACAGACACGTGTGCTTATCTGCCAGCAGACCCCCAGCAGCACTGAAGACAGGTTCCGAGAGAACGCTGGCTGCAGGACACAACAAGATCCCCAAGGCGTACGTGGCGAGCTCAGGCAATTTATCCAGATTGGAAGCCTAAAATGAGCAGGGCTCAAGTTGCTCAGTAATGGCATCGACGTTCCCTTGCATATACTCATATCTGTGTCTCCTCCTCTTTTTCCTTGTCCAGCTCCTTTGTTTTCGCATGAGTATATGTCCTTGTCACTTTCCCATGTGTTTGTGTTGTGAGTTGTTTGTCACCTTTTGGACACCTTTGAGGGTGTTTTGTAGGTGTTTTTATGTGTTTGTGATTGCCTGCCATTGTTTCCTATGCGGTTCGAGTTCGGTTCGTCGAACGTTCGACGAACCGAACTCGAACGGGACCTTCGTTCGGCGAACCGACCTCGAGCCGAACCGGGACCGGTTCGCTCATCTCTAATAAACACATAACCCGAAAAATCCTTTATTTGGAATATAAGACAAAAAAACCCCCCTCATTTACCCCTTTATTAATCCCCAAACACCCATCCAGGTCCGAAGTAATCCACATGACGCTTTCAGCTCTGCTACATGAAGCTGACAGGGAGCGCTGTAGAACACGACTGCTCTGTGGCAGCTCCACGCAGCAAGTGAAATGAGCCGTGCTGTCACCGGAGACTTCACTCAGGTAGTGCCAGTGCGTGCGGGGATGATGATGGGTGCGGTAGTGCCGGTGTGTGTGCGGCGATGATGATGGGGGTGGTAGTGCTTGCGTGTGTGCGGTAGTGCCAGTTGTGCGGTGATGATGGGGGCTCTCTGTCTCTCGGCTTAATGCAACGCGTTATTTCACAGGAATCCGTTGCCTTTATATCACACTATTTACAACGCATCCGTCACACAACGCATTGTGACGGATGCCGTTCAACGCAAGTGTGAAAGTACCTTCTGCTGTCAGCGGGCATGGAGCCGAGCTGAACGGCAGAGCAAGCATCCAGCGTGCATACATTCTGCCCCGATTTTAGAGGTGTGTCCGCAGCCCCGCGGCTCACAGCTGATGTCCCGGCTCCTCCCCTCAGTGCAGTGAATAAATTAAATTCTCATCGGTTCTGGATTATCAGGGGCGGCGGGATTCAAACCCATGAACTGTGAAGCTCAGTGCTCCATAGGCAGCAGCTCTACCACTGAGCTACTGCCCGTATTGAAAAACAATGGAAGATTTGGGATGGAGGGAGGGATGGATGGATGATAGATTATATAGATGGATGGAGGATAGACTAGATAGGTGGATGGATAGAGGATAGATTAGATAGAAGGATAGAAGATAGAGGATAGAAGGATAGAGGATGAAGGATAGAGGATAGATTAGATAGAACGATAGGGGATATATTAGATAGAAAGATAGATTAGATAGAAGGATAGATTAGACAGAAGGATAGAAGAAAGAGGATAGAGGATAGATTAGATAGAAGGATAGAGGATGAAGGATAGAGGATAGACTAGATAGAAAAATAGGAGATAGAGGATAGATTAGATAGAAGGATAGATTAGACAGAAGGATAGAAGATAGAGGATAGATTAGATAGAAAGATAGAAGATAGAGGATGAAGGATAGAGGATAGATTAGATAGAAGGATAGAAGAAAGAGGAAAGATGATAGATTAGATAGAAGGATAGAGGATGAAGGATAGAGGATAGATTAGATATGGGATAGATTAGATAGAAGGATAGAAGATAGAGGATAGATTAGATAGAAGGATAGAGGATGAAGGATAGATTAGATAGAAGGATAGAAGAAAGAGGATAGATGATAGATTAGATAGAAGGATAGAGGATGAAGGATAGAGGATAGATTATATAGAAGATAGAGGATAGATTAGATAGAAGGATAGATTAGATAGAAGGATAGAGGATGAAGGATAGAGGATAGATTACATAGAAGGATACAGGATAGATTAGATAGAAGAATAGAGGATAGAGGATAGATAGAGGATAGATGGATAGAGGATAGATAGATAGAGGATAGATTAGATAGAATAATAGGAGATAGAGGATAGATTAGATAGGATAGAAGATAGAGGATAGATGATAGATTAGATAGAAGGATATAGGATAGAGAATAGATTAGATAGAAGGATAGAGGATAGATTAGATAGGATAGAGGATAGATTAGATAGAAGGATAGAGGATAGATAGATAGAGGATAGATAGAGGATAGATGGATAGCGGATAGATAGAGGATAGAGGATAGATAGAGACTAGATAGATAGAGGATGAAGGACAGAGGATAGATTAGATATGATAGAAGATAGAGGATGAAGGATAGAGGCTAGATTAGATAGAAGGATAAGAGATAGAGGATAGATTAGATAGAAGGATAGAGGATGAAGGATAGAGGATAGATTACATAGAAGTATACAGGATAGATTAGATAGAAGAATAGAGGATTGAGGATAGATAGAGGATAGATGGATAGAGGATAGATAGAGGATAGAGGATAGATAAATAGATAGAGGATAGATTAGATAGAAGGATAGGAGATAGAGGATAGATTAGATAGGATAGAAGATAGAGGATAGATGATAGATTAGATAGAAGAATATAGGATAGAGGATAGATTAGATAGAAGGATAAGATAGAAGGATAGAGGATAGATTAGATAGGATAGAGGATAAATTAGATAGAAGGATAGAGGATAGATAGATAAAGGATAGATAGATAGAGGATAGATGGATAGTGGATAGATAGAGGATAGAGAATAGATATAGGCTACATAAATAGAGGATGAAGGACAGAGGATAGATTAGATATGATAGAAGATAGAGGATGAAGGATAGAGGCTAGATGAGATAGAAGGATAGAAGATAGAGGATAGATGATAGATTAGATAGAAGGATAGAGGATAGATAGATAGAGGATAGATAGATAGAGGATAGATGGATAGTGGATAGATAGAGGATAGAGAATAGATATAGGCTACATAGATAGAGGATGAAGGACAGAGGATAGATTAGATATGATAGAAGATAGAGGATGAAGGATAGAGGCTAGATTAGATAGAAGGATAAGAGATAGAGGATAGATTAGATAGAAGGATAGAGGATATATAGAGGATAGATAGATAGAGGATAGATAGATAGATAGACGATAGATGGATAGAGGATAGATAGAGGATAAAGGATAGATAGATAGAGGATAGATAGATAGAGGATAGATGGATAGATACTTCATCTCTTCGTAGGTGAAGGAAAGAGTCAGATTCATTTGTTCCCATAAAACTATCATAAAGAAATGAGGAAAAAAAATACAAATACATTTTTTTTTCACCACTTTGGATTCAACCCAGCAACTTTCAAACACGTGCCCAGCAGCCTCCTGGCTTTCTAGCTTTTCTAGCTGATGAGCCACTAGGAATTGATGATGTAAGTGAGAGGATTTTATATGAATAAATCTACAATGCAGCCTCTGATTACACAGGACACAGATCTCCATTGTACAGAGCAGCGTCTCTGTGTCCTGTTTTCTAGAGGGAGAGGAAAAGAGATGTTTTTTTCTTCTAATGAAATTACTAAAAATAATAATAAAATAGAATAATGGAATTTTATTACACTTTTTTTTATAAAATAATAAACATCACAAATCAGCAAATATCATGGACATATTTGGTGTCCCTGTAATCGTAATGACCCGAACAAGACAGCGATGAGATTATTTATGGGGATCAGTAAATAGCGGGAAAAAAATGGCACAATTTATTATTTTTCTTTATTAAAACCCATAGAAAATGTAATAAAAATGTATCACTGAGGCCGTGTTCACACGAAGCGTAAATGCTGCGTTTTTTCTGCAGGTGACCGCACCACGAGCGCACTAACAATCTTCTCTGATTATTGTGTGTTTGCGGTATTTTTTATGCATTGTCCTCTTATTTGATACATGTTTGGTGCAGATGTGAATCCTGAAGCTTATAAAGAAAAAAACACCAAATCCGCACAATTCAGCGGCGTCTTCAGACCGAGGACGGAGATTTCATGACGTCTCATCCACTTTGCTTGGACATTTAGTCCGTGTTCACATGTAGTGTAAATGCTGCATTTTTTTTCTGCTGTTTTTTTGCATAATTTTTTCCGCTGTGTTTAATTGTCCAAGTAAAGTGGATTCCATGAGAAGACGCTGCTGATCTCTGCGGTTTTGATGCTTTTTTTTCTCTATATGTTTCTATGTGGAGCTTAAAAAAATGCAGGAAAAATCTTCTCTCTACAATAAAAACACTTAAAAACGCAGATTCACATCTGAACCAAAAACGCATTAAATAATGGAGAAAAGGCAGAAAAAATGCAGCAAGAATGGAAAAATCAGAGAAGATTGTTATTGTGTAGTTTGGTGCAGACAGCGGCAGACACAAAAAGAAACAGAATTTATGCAACGTGTGAACATGGCCTTATAGGCGCAAATAAGCCACATGTCATATAGTGACACATATAAATATAAGAAAATTCTGGCTGCTATCACGATTAATGAACAGTCCGGGGCATCTGCTGAATGACCCTTACTGACAAATGGGTGTGGCTAGGGGCATAGTCAAAAATTGCAGCAGCGCGCTCAGCGCGCCCCATACTTTGTCCCTCTTTCCTTTCTTCAAACGTTGGGAGGTATGCCAGAACTGGATCGATCGAACTGAATCTGGATCGATCCGTGCACCTCCTGATTTGTCCTGTGGCGTCTACGCTGGTAAGCTGAACCTTTTTTTGTGTTTTCTATGTGTTTGTATGTGTTTGTGTTTGCCTGCCATTGTTTTCAAAGGGGTTCGAAGGCGTTCGTGGAACGTTCAACGAACACACCCGCCGTTCGACGAACCGAACTCGAACACTAGGGGGATCGCTCATCTCTAGTTATGAGTACCCAAGCATCCAAGCATGGCAGTGCCCGCTCATCACTACTGAGACCCCAACACATGACAGTGCCCGCTCATCAATGCTGAAAACCCGAACATGGCAGTACTCACTCATTACTATATACATATACATATAATTGTGATAAACATAAGAAGAGCAGAAAAATGCAGGAAGGGGCATTTATATATATGTGGCACCCCTGCGGCTTCAGGCGCCACAGGGTACTCCACCTTCTTTAAGGTGTAGTACTTATCCCGGGTCTAAGAAATGTCGGTACCAGTTCCACCAACATACACATACATAAACAGTGGGTTGCCCTCCCAAATGGGGAATGGGCCAGGGTCGGGTCACAGAAGGGGGTCACCACAGCGGTTGGGTTTATAGGACCCACCGCACTTAGGGGCTCCAAATCCACTGAAACCGGGACTCAGGGTCAGGGAGAAGTAACCACAAAGGGGAGTAGGAGCACACAGGGAAGGAAAGCAGGTTGACCTAGTGAGAGTAGTGAACTAGCGGCTGGGGGCAACGGCTTCCCGGACTCAAGACACCACTTAAGGACAGTCAGCTAGACACGTCGAGCAGAGTAGACGTGCCATGCGGCAGCTCTGTGGACCAGGCGTTTTTTGCTGGGGGTGAAGCAGGAGAATGCTTCCACAGGACCGGTGCTCTTGGGGTACAGAATCCTAGGGCAGGCATACGTCAGGTTGTCTACCAACTGTCTAGAAAGTCACCAGACACTTCCCATTATTCCTGGAGCCAAATAGCACATAGAATCCGGGATTGAGCTCTTCGGCTGGCCTCACGGCTGAACCGCGCTATCACCATACAGGACAGGACACTTTTCTGACACCAGGATCCCCAAGTGCTTTATGTCATAGGGATCTGATACTTAGCGCATCAAAAGAGGAAGGGCCCATATGCTGGCACACCGGTTCTGACCTTTCATGGATCTGGGATCGGCTGGAGCCCATCGTGTTGGAGACCAGTACTCTGGGGTAGCGCCTGAACTACCAGTGAGTAAAAGACCTGGAACCGCAGCCTCTGCTTCTGCCTCTCATTTGCCGGCGTCATTGCCCAGCGCCGCGCCGCCAACAGGAACTACCACCACCCCCATACCTTCCTCCATGATAGTCCTCAGGGAAACTCTGCTCCGCCTGTGGGGAGCGACACCATCACGGCTGCGAACTTCACCATCAGCCCCAGAGAACAGAACCTTTGAATGGCCGTATACCACAGGTGGTGTCACGATCATAAAAGACTTTCCTCACCGTTAACCCCATCCTCCATCACCTCCATCCTTCCTACCACCCTCCACCTTCTCCTTCATATATGCCTAGGGGTCACGACACCGGGTGAGGCCATCCCGTGAGACGCAGAGGATCTGCACCACTGGCCCGGCGACAGGTTAACTCCCTCGACCCCAGGGTGCTGCATATACATAGATACATATGTAGCGCCCCTGAAGCCATCAGGGTGCTACAAGGTTCTGCATCCACACAAGTATGCAGGGCCTACCTCCGCAGGCCCCGGAATAACAGTGCTGGTAATACCAAAAACCCAGGTAATCCCAATTTTTCCCCAAACAATCCCCCATACAATGGTGAAAGGCTAGGGTCGGACCAATGGATGTCCGTCTAGAGGTGGAGCCACTCCAGTCCACTAGTTGACTAGGGGGAAGGGGTGGACTGTGGATAGTGACAGCGAGAGACAGTGTGAGTAGTGTGACAGAGAGTGAAGGTGGATAGGAACAAGCTGTCGTAGGTTAACGGTAACCTGGTACCCAGGAGAGTAGTTGCCAGTGGAGCCGGTGGAGAGCTTCCAGATCTACGCACTGACGGGGTACAGGACCCTAGGACAGGAAAGAGCTCCACGCAGACCTGTTAACACCTGCACAGCAAGGGGACCATCAAGGACCTCGCTGACCCCTAAAAACCCAAAGACTCAGTAGCAAAAGAAGAACCAGGGAAAGAACCAGAGACTCCAACCCCACAGGGTTCACGCTACCGTGAGGCGACAGAAGTGGACAAATCACTGGACAGGTGACCCCCAGTTGCTTTACGCCACGGGGACCCATCTTACCAGGAACAGGTGCAGGGGAAGAAGGTATCAGAGTACTGAACTGGCACTGGGACAAAGGAGACCTGGAGGTGAAACCAGCAGTCCTCGGGTAACCAGCTACCACCAACCAGCAGTGAGTAAAAACCAGTTGCACTAAACCTCTGTGTGGACTACATTCTTCCTACGGCCGTTATATCACCCATCCTCTGGGGCCCGGCCCTGCTTGCGGAGGGCCTACCATCCAGGCTGCAATTAACACAAGCCCCAGTAGTGACATTTTGCAGCGGTGGCTCCACATATATATAGCCGCAATACCGCAAGTGGCGTCACGTATGAACATTAACCTAAATTCCCTGTAAATATATCCCCTTTTCAAAAAGCACCCAGGTCACGGAACCGGTCAATGGCCACCAAAGTGACATTCCCTAATTGCATACCTCCCAACCGTCCCGGATTCTGCGGGACTGCCACGATTTTTCAGGTCTGTCCCGCACTCCCGCGGCTCACAGCTGATTTCTCAACTCCTCCCCTCAGTGGAGTGAAAAAATTATCATCGGCTCTGGATTTTCAGGGCGGCCGGGACTCGAACCCGTTGAACTGTGAGCTCATTGTTTCAAAGGCAGCAGCTTTACCACTGAGCTACTGCCTCTATTGAAACCCATAGGAAGATTTTGTTATCTTCACCTCTATACTGCAGGTGAGACACCAGAAGTAGGTTATTCAGCTGCAAAGATGGATGGAGGGATGGATGAATGGAGGGATGAATGGAGGGATACAGGGATGGATGGATGGATGATAGAGGGATGAATGGAGGGATAGAGGGAGGGATGAATGGATGATAGAGGGATAGAGGGAGGGAGGGATGGACGGATGGATGATAGAAGGATGAATGGAGGGATGAATGGAGGGATAGAGGGTGGGATGGATGGATGAATGATAGAGGGATGAATGGAGGGATGAATGGAGGAATAGAGGGAGGGATAGAGGGATGACTGGAGGGAGGAATGGAGGGAGGGATGGAGGGAGGGATGGATGGATGATAGTGGGATGGATGGAGGGATAGAGGGAGGGGTAGAGGGAGGGATGGATGGATGATAGAGGGATGAATGGAGGGATGAATGGATGATAGAGGGATGAATGGAGGGATGAATGGATGATAGAGGGATGAATGGAGGGATAGAGGGATGGATGGATGATAGAGGGATGAATGGAGGGAGGAATGGAGGGAGGGATGGAGGGAGGGATGGAGGGAGGGATGGATGGATGATAGTGGGATGGATGGATGATAGTGGGATGGATGGATGATAGAGGGATGTATGATAGAGGGATATATAGATACACGACAGATAATAGATAGATAGAGATAGAATCATAGATAGAGAGATAGAATCATAGATAGAATCATAGATAGATGGATAGATAGAATCATAGAGGGATAGAGATAGATAGATAGATAGATAGATAGAGATAGATAAATACTGTATCTCAATGTAGGTGAAGGAAAGAGTCAGATTCATTTGTTCCCATAAAACTACTATAAAGAAATGAGGAAAAAAATACAAATACATTTTTTTTTTTATCTTCACCACCTTGGATTCAAACCAGCAACGTTCAAAACTTGTGTCCAGCAGCCTCCTGGCTTTCCTAGCTGCTCTAGCTGTGGAGCCACTAAGATTGATGATGTCAGGGGGAGGATTTTACATAAATGAACCTACAATGCAGCCTCTTACACAGCAGATTACACAGGACACAGCTCCATTGTACACAGAAGTGTCTCTATCTCCTGTATTCTGGAGAGAGAGGAAAAGAGGATTTTTTTTTCTTCTAATAAAGTTACTATAAATAATAAAATAATTAGAATAATGTAATTTTATTACACTTTTTTATAAAATAATAAACATCCCAAATCAGCAAATAACATGGACATATTTGGTGTCCCTGTAATCGTAATGACCTGAACAACACAGCGATCAGGTTATTGATGGGGATCGGTAAATGGCGGGAAAAAAATGGCGCAATTTATTATTTTTCTTTATTAAAACCCATAAAAAAATGTAATAAAAATGGATCACTGAGGCCGTATTCACACATAGTGTAAATGCTGCATTTTTTCTGCAGGTGTCCGCGCCACGAGTGCAATAACAATGTTCTCTGATTATTGCGTGTTTGCGGTATTTTTTATGCATTATTATTGTTATTTGATACATGTTTGTTGCTGATGTGAATCCTGAAGCTTATAAAGAAAGAAACACCAAATCCGCACAGTTCAGCAGTGACTTTAGACGCACCAGGGGCGGAGATTGCATGACATCTCATCCACTTTGCTTGGACAATTAGTCCATATTCCCATGTAGTGTAAATGCTGCATTTTTTTCCTGCTGTTTTGTTGCACATTTATTCTGCTGTGTTTAATTGTCCAAGTAAAGTGGATGTGATTCCATGAAAAGACGCCACTGAATTCTGCAGTTTTCGGGGGGGGGGGTTTCTCTGGAGGTTTCTATGTGGAGCTTGAAAAAAATGCAGGAAAAAGCTTCTCTGTACAATAAAAACACTTAAAAACGCAGATTCACATCTGAACCAAAAACACATTAAATAATGGAGAAAGGGCAGAAAAAAATGCAGCAAAAATGGAAAAAACAGAGAAGATAGTTATTGTGTAGTTTGGTGCAGACAGAAACAAAAAGAAACAGAATTTATGCAACGTGTGAACACGGCTTTATAGGCACAAATAAGCAACATGTCATATAGTGACACATAGAAATATAAAAAAATTCTGACTGCTATGAATATGAATGAACAGTCCGGGACATCTGCTGAATGACCCTTACTGCCAAATGGGTGTGGCTAGGGGCGTAGTCAAAATTTGCCGCAGCGCGCTAGACTGCTGAGACCCACACCCCGCAAACAAGACCCTCCCATGTCCGATTAACCACTCCGAGACCAAATTAACCAAAATACAAACTTTATTAGGAGAGCTTTACCAAAATTAAACAACTCTCATCTTTTATTGTGGATGGAGGTCGGTCACAGCACAATTAACCATTATTAATCAATACTTTCAAACGAAACTTTGTGCCAGGCCAGACTTCCGGCGCACTTTAGCTTTCGTAACCGAACTGTTTGGCTCAAAACCGCCACGGAGGAGCAGAGGACCTAGACTGTGCTCCGACCCCCACCCATAAAGAACAAAGCCTGCTCAATACCATCTTGCAGCGGGAACCGAGGTCATTTCACCCGGCATGAATGACGAGGACCACTGGAGTTAAGGCAGACCTGGCAATCTCCACATCTTCAGGTATAACTTGAGCCCATATGAGACCCCTGATGCCTCTCCAATTCACCTCGAAGCCACGAAAGCCAAATATAGGAGTGGCCCAGTAACCAAATTACAGACTTAGCTGCGCCTAAAAGGAAAAAACTGTTAGTGAAACGTATACAATAAGGCAAACCTGTTTAAGTAATTGATTAAAGAAGCAATAATACCGGACTAATACATTTCGCAAAACATGCAGAACACCACCGGCCTATGCATTGGGCAATCCCGCCCAAGCGGCCTCAGTCGCCGCCCCTATCCAAAGGAGTGAGTACCAAACTCGCTGACGGGCAGACCCAGAAACGTTAAACATTTACGAAAAACTTATAAGAATTGGAATCTCGTCAGAGGGGAACCGTCTTCATGGACTAGAATGAAGAGTTACCATGGCGCAAAGTGATGTAGTTACGGATCAGTCTAACAGGGCACACTGGGCCAGGAATAGAAACAAAAATAACCAGCAGCCATTCCTGGTTTGATCAGTCTTAGATTGCCGAATTCTTATCCTTAAACCCCCATTACCCGATGTGATGTCGTCGTGCCGAAGGCCCCCGTGGGTGCCTCCGGCAGGAGAAATCAACTCACCAATGCGCAATGCGCCAAAAAAGGCTATAGCAAAAGCGGCAGAGAAAAGAGCAGACTCGAAAGGAGGAGGACAAACGGCGGAGATGTGTCCGATGATACTAGGAAGAAGGCTAAAAGAAACCGGCCTTCTGCGCTCCCTTCTAGGCTGTCCCCTGCCCCACGCCTTAACTGCTTGTTGGACTATAAAAAATTTAGCAATGGCCAACCAACCTCGTAGTTTGAAATGGAAAGCAAGCCCCGACAGATAGTTCAGGTGATACAGGTACTGGCAGATAACATCCAATCTGGCAGAATCAAATGTAGAAACCGTGTAATTTGCTGCGAAAAAGTTAACCATTCCGCCCATGCCTTACCGTAAGCCAGCCGGGGCCCCTGAAGACGTCACCAACGGCATCAGCTGCATTCCAACAGATCCCATATGCTGTGTGGGCACGATATTCCCTCTGTTTGGGCGCAAGGACAGAGCTGTCGGAACTTCTGAAATTGAAAACGGGAAAGTGAGTCGGCGATAGTGTTGCACCTGCCAGGCACATGGCGAGCCCGGAACCAAATATTGAG
Organism: Anomaloglossus baeobatrachus; assembly: GCF_048569485.1. Lineage (NCBI taxonomy): Eukaryota > Metazoa > Chordata > Amphibia > Anura > Aromobatidae > Anomaloglossus > Anomaloglossus baeobatrachus. Next base: position 26,036,186 of record NC_134356.1, read on the forward strand.
CTCAAAACTTGAAGCACAAAAATTTAAGTAATTTTGTAACTGGCAAAGAGGATGAAGTCAGGTGATTTATCGCGTACACCACCCTCATGTTGTCAGTCCAGAATCAAATCCGTTTATTTCTGAAGGGCGGGCACGAAATGGCGACCGCTGTCACAATGGGGAATAAATCGAGGAGAGTTAGATTGGACACGAGACCATTGGCATGCCAAGATTGGGGCCAATGCTCAGCACACCATTGAACACCGGAAATAACACCAAAACCCAACGATCCAGATGCGTCGGAAGAGTGATAGCTCTTCATTGGAGACAAAGTTATCCTAGAAACAAGTTTGCCTATTGTACCTGGATACAAAATCGTTCCAAATGAACAAATCAGCCCATAGGCGGGATGTAATCCTGGTACGGAGATGGGGAAGCCAAACGCCTTTTGTAGCCAGTGATAACCTCCGGGAAAAACTCGACCCATTGGCATGACGAGACAGGCAATACTAGAAGGGCCAAGAAAGATTGCATCTGATGGAGGGTCACTCTACGGACCGAACAAAAACCCCATGATCAGTGAGCGCAGCTTCAATACCTTGTCATCTGGGAGACGAAAAAACAATCGCATTTGAATCTATCTCAATACCAAGAAAAGAAAGGACCGGCAAAGGACCGACTGTTTCTTCCTTTGACAACGGGACACCGAATCTTGACATCAAGCTGCAAAACGTATGTAATAGAAAGTGGCAGTGAGTGGAATCTTGGGGGCCTACAAAAAGAAGTCATCAAGATAATGAGTAACGGATTGAGAACCGGATTCAACTTGTACAACCCATTCCAAAAAAGAACTAAATAGCGCAAAATAGGAACAAGAGATTGAGCATCCCATAGGAAGGCACGTATCGTAGTCATAACAACCGTCTGCAAAACATCCCAACAACTGGTAGCAATCAGGGTGGATCGGGAAGAGGCGAAAAGCCGACACAATATCTGACTTGGCCATCAGCGCCCCCCCGCTTGCCGAACTAAACCCATAGCTTTGTCAAAAGAGACCTACGTGACTGACGTGTCCAATTCAAGTATACCATTGTTGACGGATGAACCTCTCAGGTGAGACAGGTGATGAATTAGACAGAATTTTCCTGTTTCCTTCTTAGGAATGACCCCAAACGGAGACACCCGAAAGTTGTAAAAAGGTATCACCTTAAAGGGTCCCTTAAACCTGCCTTTATCTAACTCGCTGTTTAGTTTATCAAGCAAAACCTCATGGAGTTCCGTTGCCGACTTTAGATTCCGGACAAAAACGGGTTGTCTGTTAAGGTTAAAAAGGGGGTAAAGAATCCAAAAGTAAAGCCGAAGTGCAGCTGAGCTGCCGCCTCTTTATTGAGGTACCGATCGAGCCACGGCCCCGTCTCTGATACGCTCACTGGTGTCTCGATTTTCAGGTGAATTTGACGACTTTGTTGGCAATTTTGCCGAAGGGCGGGAGCATTTTTCTGCTGCATAGGGGCCTCCGCAGGTAGAGCATTCAAGCTTATATCTGCAGAGACCAAAGAATCGGCAGTGCCGCTGGGTCTACGCACGGCCACTGAACTGGAACCGGCCGAGCTGCCAGGGGCCGCGACATGAAAGGGGACTTTAGGAGTCATCATGAAGCGCAACCAGGAGTCCGTAGCTTTAACAAGTCAACATATATAAAAAGCTCAGGACAACGGTCAGGATATTTCTGACCCATGCACACCCTAATACGAAAAAATGCTTGCAGTTAATTATTAATAGTTTTTGCAACCCTGGGGTGTTTTTTTTTTTTTAAAAAGGCCGTTCAGCAGAACCCTCTCCTTGTCTACAGTAAATTGATCAGTGGAAACAAGCGACCAAATGTCTATATAATCATTTGCCCAAATTTTTTTTTTTTTTTTACAGTCTCTGGGTGAAGGTGAGAGTCTAAGGGGGGAGGGATACCGCAAAAGAATGTATCCTTATGTATATCAGCCCTAGGAGGGGACTCGTATCTCTTTTCAGGTTGATTTCAGAGTAATAAAGGGTTAACCATATTTTTTTTTTTTTTTTACTCGGGGTATTTAAATGGGCTAACAGAGCTTCTAATGACATAGCTGTAGTATCGGCACCTCCCCAAGCACCAGAATAATTGTACTCACCGACCGCTGGAGCATCCGTAGGATTCACCGATATATGTTGAGCCGCTACCGATCCGGCGGCATGTGGTTGAACCACATAGGGTTTGGCATCTCTCTGCATGATCTGCGTCGAGAGTGCCTGCTGGATGTCCTGGAGTCATCGGATGAATCAGCCGTGGTTGATGGCGAACGCCATCCTGATGACCGAGACCGACGGCTTCTGCGAGAGGATGTGGACCGTCGCTCAGAATAGGCAGAGCGGCGATCGCGATCCCTACTGGATCACCTGCGTCTATATAGGCTACGGGAATGTGAGGAGTCAGAGGAGTCGGAGGCAGCGGAGCGGTGTCCGCGCCCAGGCGTCGCCTACCATGGGCCGTGCTTCCAGCACCCGCTGCATCGTGGACAGGGAGGACCCGGGGTAGGTTCTGCAGCTCCGGGGGAAAGGCCGACACTGTATGTGATGCGTGAGGCAAGGCTATCCCCTCTGGTGCCGCTGGGGGCAATGCCAGCACCTGCGGAGCAACAGGATGCAAAGCCATCCCAACAGTAGCTGCAGGAGCAGCAAGCGGCAAAGCCATCACCGCAGCTGCTGCAGGAGCCAGAGCAATCACTGTTGCCACCGCAGGGGGCAAAGTCATTCCCCCACTCATGTCTATGTGTTGAAGAGACAACTGGGGAGATAACATTGTAGTTGAGGGAGCAGCTGCCCCCACCCTACCTGCTTCTCCATTAGTGCATTGTGGCAGGGGAGGTAAGAGTAGATAATTGCATACTACTAGCAAACTCCTCTGCTGAGGAGGATCTGCAGCTATTATTTCCTCCCATGGCCGTGTGTGGGGGCGCTATTACAGGTGGAGTGTTGGGCTGAAGCAGCAAGGATGGGGTTAAGCCTTGCCTCCAGAGCGCAGGGATTTGATTTATTAATTACAGCGGCACCGCTTTGCCTGTAGGACAGGAGAGGCTTGCGGCCGCCGCGCGTGTTACTGTGGTCGGGCGTGTGGGCGTTACTGAGCGTGGGAACATGCATGGCGCGCACGTGATTCGCGGGCACGTGGGGCGCGCGCCCGCCCCGCGCGCAGTGTGTGACTCAGACGCTCCGGCGGGCGGCTTAGACGAGCAGGCCGCCTGCCGGCCGGAGTTTGCGTCTGAGCCTCAGGAGGAGGGGAACGCTTCTCACCTATAATAGCAGCAAGCCACGCGTCACCCTCCCTCCTGATCCTGTCCCTGACAGCCTGGTCCAGCATGTCAGCCATCTCTCACTGGGAACGACAGGAGAGACCGGAACCAGGAAGAGGGTGAATATTTATAGGGGAAAGAGTGGGATCATGGGAACATTCCCATTGGATAACACCCCTGGAAGGGGAGGAGGGAGAATCGGACATGAGAGGGAACTTAACCCCTTACTACCAGGGCACAGCAGTCAGGGTGCTTTCAGTAAAACACTGACATGCCCTATAATGTCATGGTTCTATAAAGATATTAGGTAGAAGCAGCAGCAGGAAGAATCCATCATAATATAAGAAACTATACGACTATAATGAAATAACAGTCACTAATCATATTTAGAGGACTGAATAGTTGTAACAATTATGCAGCACCCTGTGTCCACATACTTAAGCTCCACCTTTGCTTTCTGAGTATCAGACACTTTCAGTTTCATTTCTTCCTTCCTCCCTCAGCCATGGCGTCTGCTATTCTGAATGACGAGCTGCTCTGCTCCATCTGTTTATCTATTTTTAAGGACCCTGTAATGCTGAGATGTGGACACAACTTCTGCCGGGTCTGTATTGATCGTGTGCTGGATACACAGGACGAGTCTGGAGTTTATTCCTGTCCTGAATGCAGAGAAGAGTTTCAGGAGCGGCCGGCGCTGATGAGGAACATAAATCTTCATAATGTCGCAGAACGTTTCCTGATTACTCAGCAAGAACAAGAGATCACCGGGATCTACTGCACTTACTGTGTGGACTCTCCTGTACCTGCTGTTAGATCCTGTCTACACTGTGAGGCTTCTCTGTGCGAGAAACACCTGAGGGTTCACAGCAAATCACCAGAACACGTCTTATCTGATCCCAGCACTTCTCTGGAGAAAAGGAAATGTTCTGTCCATAAGGAGCCTTTAAAGTATTATTGTACTCAGGATTCTGTCTGTATCTGTGTGTCCTGCAGTTTGGTCGGGGAACATAATGGACATAAAATGGAGTCACTGGATGAGGCCTCAGAGAAGAAGAAGAAACTGAGAAATGTTCTCCAGAAACTGATCACAAAGAGAGAGGAGACTGAGGAACGAGTCCAAAGATTGGAGGAGCAGAGGAGAAAAGCTCAAGAGAAAGCAGCTGGAGAAGCCGAGAGAGTCACTGCCCTGTGTACAGACATCAGGAGACGGGTGGACGACCTGGAGAAGAAGGTCCTGAGTGAGATCTCCAGGCAGGAGAAGGAAGAGTCACTGTCGCTGTCTGCTCTGATCCATCAGCTGGAAATAAAGAAGGACGAGCTGTCCAGGAAGATGAGGCACATTGAGGAGCTGTGTAACATGACTGATCCACTGACCGTCTTACAGGAACCAGACACCGGGGACTTGTGTGATCCTGAGGAGGAGGGAGGTGATGAGGACACAGGGGGACATGATAAACAGCTCCATGATGGAGATGACCTGGACGTGGCTGTGATCTCACACACATTACACACATTATGTGAGGTAATAACAGGTATAAGGAGCGGGATCTATGTGGAGGGTCCTGCAGACATATTACTGGATGTAAACACAGCTGCTAATAGTCTCCTTATATCAGACGACCTGAAAACTGTGACCAGCACACGAGAGAACCAGAATCGTCCAGAAACAGCAGAGAGATTCCAGTATAATCAGGTGATGAGCAGGAGGGGATTTACCTCAGGACGACATTACTGGGATGTGGAGATCAGTAGATCAGGGGGGTGGAGGGTGGGGATGAGTTACCCCAGTATAGACAGGAGGGGGCCGCAGTCACTGATTGGAGATAATAACAAGTCCTGGAGTTTGGAGAGATATAATAATCAGTATTCAGTGAGACATGACAATAAAGAGATCCAGTTACCTGACAAGATCTCCAGTGATAGAGTCAGGATCTGTCTGGATTATGGGGTCGGGCAGTTGTCCTTTTATGAGCTGTGTGACCCCATCAGACACTTACACACCTTCACTGCCGCCTTCTCCGAGCCCCTTCATGCTCTATTATGTGTATTGGATGGTTCTATAAAGATATTAGGGAGAAGCAGCAGCAGGAAGAATCCATCATAATATAAGAAACTGGTGATGAAGAATATAATAGTGAAATGATCATGTGACTTTTGCTGATAATCTGATGCTAATATTATATCCTCCTGATCATATATCTATACGCTGCTTATAATTCCCTCAGTTACTAGAAGACATTTTTATACCTTTGTTCTCTTCTTCTATAATGGAATCTCTGATAAGATTTTCTTCACTTTTTCTCCATAAATGAGGCGACTAGTAAAGGTCAGATCGGCTTTTCTTGATATAATCCTTGGAAATTGATGACTTCTTATCTGTAATATTGTAATAAATTGCTCAACAATGTGTAAGGAAACTTCTTAGTGGCCGATAACAAGAAATGTGCCATTTGCCAATCTAATAGATGGATAATAAAGAACAGGTCACTTATATCTGACTCTCTGTGTTCATCTGATGACAGAATTGTCTAATCTCCTCAATTAACTCCTTCATTACCGATGATCTACTGGTATGTCGTTGGCCAAGTAGAAGTAATTATCGCCGGCTGCTGTGGTGAGTCAGTGGTAATCCCTGCACATGTCTGCTGATTTGAACAGCAGACATATGGGGCCATGGGCGGATTAAGGCTGTGTCCACGGTAGAATGTTGCTGCGGATTTTTCTGCATGAAAATTCGCAATTTTCGCGGCAAATCCGCACCTTTTTTTTGCCGCGGATTTACAGCGGAATTGCCGCGGATTTTGATGCGGATTTTTTATTTTTTTTTCCCCATTCTATAGCCAAAATCCGGATCAAAATCCACAACAATAATTGACATGCTGCAGATTTTTCCGGATCAAAATTTCACAGATTTGAATAAGTAACTGGTGTTTTTGAGCGGTTAAATGGTTTTGGGCCACTGATTTCACACCACATTTACATACCTAGTGATGCCACACATCAAATTCAGATCACTCCAGCCTGGCCCAAACAGGTTCTGGGCATCAGAACTGGCATCAAAGTGGGCAAAACCCCAGTTTACACAGATTTGAATAAATAACTGGTGTTTTTGAGGGGTTAAATAGCTTTGGGCCACTGATCTCACACCACATTTACATACCTAGTGATGCCACACATCAAATTCAGATCACTCCAGCCTGGCCCAAACAGGTTCTGGGCATCAGAACTGGCATCAAAGTGGGAAAAACCCCAGTTTTCACAGATTTGAATAAGTAACTGGTGTTTTTGAGGGGTTAAATGGCTTTGGGCCACTGATCTCACACCACATTTACATACCTGGTGATGCCACACATAAAATACAAAAAAATGAGGTAATCTCATGCTTTATAGCAGGTTCCTACATGCCCATACACAGGAGGTTTTTAACCCAGAGAGAGGCTTCAGAATAGCGTTAGGGACCCAGATACGAGATATGCCGTGAAGGGGCAACTGGGCAGATATACAAATGGCCATTTATATATGCTAAATATCTCATTTTTCTTCGATTTTCCTTAGCAGTAATGCAGGTCCATGTTCACACATTCATGGTTTCCATACTTTAGCATTATCAGAGTGCAAACTGTGTTTTTTTGTATTTTATGTCATGTTCAGTTATGCGCCTGTTCACACGTCAGGTTGATGAGGCTGAGTGCAGGCAGTCTTTTTTGACAGAATAGAGTGACATGGTATGAGGAGCAATTGGGCAGAATGGGGAGTGAGGTGGAAAAGTATATGGACACACAGGAGGTAGTGCGGAGACAGTAAGGGATGAGAAAAATGTGAGGGGCACAGAATAAAGACTGGGTAGTGGAGGGGGGTGGTATGGAGAGGGGCAGAATGGGAGGACAGTGTGAGGTTATAGCAAGGAGGGGGAGTGTGATGAAGGCACAGTATAAAGACTGGGCAGTATAAAAGGGACACAGTGTAAAGGACACTGTAAACAGTAGGCTCAGTTTGGAAAAAGGGAATATGTAGGCCATGTACGAAAAGAGGGACAGTGTGGGTCATATTTTGTGCAGAGAATACTGTGAGGGGCCATTATTTATTCTGGGGCACAGCGTAAGGCAGATATTTTTAAGTAGAAGTATTATAATCATTCTGCTACTTTTAGGGGCATCGTGTCGGGATGTGCCGCAGAAGACCGGAGAAGATGGAAATCTGCAGAGACGAGATGTGAATGTGAAAAGTCATCATGGCGTCAGGACAAGATGAAGAATAGAAAGAAATAACTAAAGACAACGTCATATATATATCTATAAGGTACCTGAATGTAAATGTTTATTTGTGATACTGACAATGTCTTATCATTAGGCCTTGGTCCCACTTGCGCATTGCTTCTGGTGTGAGAGCAATGGGACCCCACTGATCAGGTGATTATGGTGCAGGTGGCTGGAAATGCTTATTTCTGGATCTGCTTCGTCCTCTGATGGATTCCGCGGCCGGGTACTGCACATCCACCTCATTGATTTTAATAGGAGACTGCTGCCACTATCAGAAGACGGAGCAGATCCAGAACTGAGCACTTCCGGCCACCACCGGCACCTAGAGTAGGGAATTGGCGGGGTTGCCAGTTGCCGGACCCTGACCAATGAGACATTTGTGACCTATCCTAAGGAAAGGTCATTAATGTTAAAGTAGTGGAAAATCTCTTTAATAAAGTCTTGTGCCGTCTGACAAGTTAAGGGTTACTATGTTTTTATTTATGTTGTTAGGAGCATTAAAGGGGTTGTCCAAATTTGTGATGAGTCTGCAGTTACTCTGTGTGTCCCTCTGTGACTGCAGCCTTCTGAATTCTCAGTGTGCACACTGCACGCTGTCAGGATTCTCTGGTGCCGGCAGTGACAGTGGGAGGTTATGAAGCTGCAAGTATGCGATTTACATAAATGTGGCCATGTGCTGAATAGACATGCTCAATGAAAATGAATTGACTGAGGCTGGACACATCAAATCAGAATGTGTCGAGAAGTATACAAATCTCATACTTGTGCTCACATGATCGTCCACTCTCTCCACTGGCACCCCCCCTCCCCCCCCTCCTCGCCGCAGATATGTGCAGCGGCAAATTGTTTTTCTACAAAAAAAGCACTGCTCGTAACTAGTGATGAGCGGGGACTACCATGCTCGGGTGCTCGGTACTGGTAACTAGTGATGAGCGGGCACTAACTAGCATGCTTGGGTGCTCAGTACTCGTAACTAGTGATGAGCGGGCACTACCATGCTCTGGTGCTCAGTACTCGTAATTAATGATGAGCGGGCACTACCATGCCCGGGTGCTCAGTACTGGTAACTAGTGATGAGCGGGCACTACCATGCTCAGGTGCTCAGTACTGGTAACTAGTGATGAGCGGGCACTACCATGCTCGGGTGCTCAGTACTCGTAACTAGTGATGAGTGGGCACTACCATGCTCAGGTGCTCAGTACTGGTAACTAGTGATGAGCGGGCACTACCATGCTTGGGTGCTCAGTACTGGTAACTAGTGATGAGCGGGCACTACCATGCTCGGGTGCTCAGTACTCGTAACTAGTGATGAGTGGGCACTACCATGCTCAGGTGCTCAGTACTGGTAACTAGTGATGAGCGGGCACTACCATGCTTGGGTGCTCAGTACTCGTAATTAATGATGAGTGGGCACTACCATGCTTGGGTGCTCAGTACTCGTAATTAATGATGAGCGGGCACTACCATGCTCAGGTGCTCGGTACTCGTAACGAACAGTTGGATGCTTGGATGACTTGGATGGGCATGACTTGAGTACCCAAGTATAATGGAAGTCAATGGGAAATTTGAGCATTTTTCTAGAAGATTTCCCGCAAAAATGCTCAAGTTCCCCACTGACTTCCATTATACTCAAATATTTAAGTTGCGCCCATCTGAGCATCCAACTGCTCGTTACTAGTACTGAGCGCCCGAGCATGGTAGTGCTCACTAATCACTAGTAACAACGTACTTGTTAAAAACATTTTTGAAAGGTTAGGATGTTGCTGCCTTTTTCATGGCAGAATAAAAACTTTCACTCTGAATTTGGACGCTATCTCTTTATAGACTGCTGAGACCCCCCAACCAAACCAACCCCCCATGCCCGAACAAAACACACGTTTGTAATAAAACAAGTAAACTTTATTGGAGAGATAACCAAGTGCAAACATATAAAACTCTCATCTTTTGCTGGGTTGAGGTCGGTCACAGCTTTTACATTAATTTGTGCAAATATCAAAACCAACTTATACTGCTGTCAAGACGAGGCGTAATGCCAGGCCGGTCACCCGGTGCAATCAGCCTTCGCTTGACACCACCATTCCAGAACTGACCGCCACGGAGGAGCAAAGTCCCTAGACAGCGCTCCGACCCCCACCCATTAAAAGAAGTGCCTGCTCAATGCCATCTTGAAGGCCTGATAAAAAAATATCGATGCCAATGTCCGATAAATGGACGCCATCCGGCAACATGAGGCTAGAGTTGTCCCCTTCCAGCTGCCTATGTCTGACGACTACACCACCCTTAAAGCGGATGAAACGGGACATTCTCGCGTTCAAAGTACGGCGTGACCGCTCAACCGCTGCTGCGTCGCGAGCCCCCTGCCATGCAATGCGGGGAATTACTTCTGACCAAATGAGAACCAGCTCGGGAAAGAAACCGTGGAATTTATCCACGTCAGACCTCATAGTAGTCAGGAGCTCTGCAAGCCGGTAGGAACAAAGATCATTGCCCCCGGCGTGTATTATTATTATTATTATTATTATTTATTATTATAGCGCCATTTATTCCATGGCGCTTTACAAGTGAAAGAGGGTATACGTACAACAATCATTAACAGTACAAGACAGACTGGTATAGGAGGAGAGAGGACCCTGCCCGCGAGGGCTCACAGTCTACAGGGAATGGGTGATGGTACAATAGGCGAGGACAGAGCTGGTTGCGCAGTGGTCTGAGGTGTATGAGAAGAATCACCGGGGACGCAGCAACTTGAGCGATGCCGACTACCTCCGGGAGAACCTGCGGCCACATCAGGCCTCTGATGCCCCTCCAATGCACATCGAGGCCACGAAAGCCGAGATGCCTTCCACCCGGACGATACGCCGCTCTCTGGCCAGCCCAAAAAATATATGAGTGGCCCAACAGCCACACCGCCGGCCGTGCACCACCTATGGAAAGAAACAGAATTAGTAAAGCAATAAATCAGGTCGAACGTAGCGCGCAAAGCAAGAAGAACGCCATCTACCAATGCGCTGAATCTCGGAATTGGACAAACCAGCTCTCGCGGCCTCGGTAGCCGCACCTATCCGAAAGGAGTGTGTACCAAAATCAGTAGGCTTCAAGCCAAACGATCGCAGGCATTTACGAAAGAGGGCCAAAAACTAGAACTTTGTGAGTGGTGAACCATCCTCGTGAGATAAGAAGGACACACCAGAGCGACGCACAGCTAGATAGTTGTTTACCAAAACAATGGGGCAGACAGGGCCAGGGATAGCGAATAAGGGGATCCAAGAGCCCCTGCCAGATGGGTCCGTTTTGGACTTACGGATGCGGATACGCAAACCCCCATTGCAAACTGTAACATCATTGTGCCGGAGGCCACCGGGACGGTTCTTCGACAAGGACAAAAGCTCACCAATTCGCAAAGCGCCAAACAAGGCCAATCCAAAGGAAACCGCGAAAAGGGCGGATTCAAAGGGGGATGAGCAAAAATTATGGACGGCCCCAATGAGGCGAGCCAACAGTGCAAAAGAAATGGGCCGTCTATGCTCCAGGCGGGGGGTCAACCGACACCAACCACGAACGGCCCGACTGATAATAAAAGATTTTGTGACGTCCGACCAGCCGCGAAGCTTGAAATGGAAGGCGATGCCAGTTAAACGATTCCGGGCCACGAACCCAGAAAAACCAGAATCACGCAAATGTATCAAGTACCGAACTGTAGCTGCCAAACGGGCAGGTTCTGAACTGTCAATCGGAGGGTGCCCCGCAAAATTCAGCCATTCCGACCATGCCTTACCATAAGCTTGCCACGTCGCAGGAGCCACGGAAGCTCTCACCAACGGAATCAGTTGCTGAGAAGGAGGTTCCACATACTGACAGAGCAGGGCAAGCTGTCCGGCTGAGCGCGAGGGCAAAGCTCTCGGAATTTCTGTAAATGAAAACGAGAAAGAGCATCAGCAGCGGAATTGCGAAAACCAGGGACATGACGGGCACGAAACCAGATGTTAAGTTCCAAACATCTAAGGACTAATGACCTGAGTAATTTTATGACCGGGGGGGACGAGGAAGACAAATGGTTAATTGCATGAACTACACTCATATTGTCAGTCCAAAACAAAATGCGCTTATTCCGTAGAGCAGTTCCCCAAATAGCGACAGCCGCCACTATGGGAAAAAGCTCAAGCAAGGTTAAGTTGGAAACCCAGCCTAAGGCATGCCAGGAATCTGGCCATCGTTCAGCACACCACTGGTCATCAAAAATCACTCCAAAACCAAGTGACCCAGAGGCATCAGAGAAAAGGGATAGCTCCTCATTAGTTATTTCCTCCTCCTGAAAGCATGTATGACCGTTGTACTGAGAGATAAACTCAGTCCAAACAATCAAATCAGCGCGCAGCGGTGCCGAGATCCGAATCCGGTGGTGGGGGAGCCTGACACCCCTGGTGGCGAGGGCCAGGCGACGAGAAAAAATACGTCCCATAGGCATGACACGGCATGCAAAAACCAGAAGGCCCAGTAAAGATTGCATTTGGCGTAAAGTAACGCTACGAACTGAACGAAAACCCTTGAGCAATGAAAGTAATGCAGAAACTTTGTCAGATGGGAGGCGAAAAATCATAGCCTCAGAATCGATTTCAATCCCCAAAAAGGATAGCTTTAAAACCGGACCAACTGTTTTTCCTTGTGATAAGGGAACGCCAAATTTTTCCATGAGCCGGCAGAAATTATCCAACAAAAATTGACATTGTGAGGAATCACCTGGTCCTACAAAAAGAAAATCATCCAAGTAGTGAGTGATGGAATGGAAGCCAGACTCCCATCTCACCACCCACTCCAAAAATGAACTGAAAAGTTCGAAATAATAGCAGGAAATCGAACAACCCATGGGCAGGCACGTGTCGTAATAATACGAGCCATCAACGAACCAGCCCAGTAAATGGTGACAGTCGGGGTGAACGGGGAGGAGGCGAAAGGCCGACTCAATGTCAGATTTTGCCATCAACGCGCCCCTACCAGCCTGTCGAACTAGCGAAACCGCTCTATCAAAAGACACGTAAGTCACGGTGGCATCCGCTTCAGATATGCCATCATTTACTGATGATCCTTTGGGGTAGGACAAATGCTGAATCAGGCGAAATTTGCCCGGTTCCTTTTTGGGAACAACACCCAAAGGAGAAACCCTTAAGTTGAAAAAGGGGGGTGAAGAAAATGGGCCTCGAATCCTGCCTGCTGACAATTCGCTTTCCAACTTCTGTAGTAACACATGATGAAACTCAGTAGCCGATTTTAGGTTCTGAGCAAACGAGGGGTCCCTACAAAAATTAAAAGGGATGAAAAAACCGAAAGTAAAACCAAAACGCAGCTGGGCCGCCGCCTCTTTATTGGGATACTGGTCGAGCCACGGCCCCATCGCGAGGATGCTCACTGGCGTCCTTATCCGGCATGCTGGATGTTTTTGCAGGCAATTTTGCGGATGGACGGGTACACTTGGCTGCGGTATGAGGTCCACCGCAGGCGGAGCACTCGTGCTTGAATTTACAGAGGCCAAAGAAACGACAGTGGCCTTCATTAAATGACCAGCATGTGCCGGGTCTACGAACGGCCACTGAGCCGGAGCCGGCGGTGGTGCTAGGGGCCGCTGAATGAAAGGGCTGATAAGCCTTCTGGGCCAGCATCAGTCGCAGCCATGTGTCCGTGGCTTTGACCCCCCAGCCTAGCTGGGGATGGAGGGCTAAACGACGACGAAAATCTTCGTCGTAACGCCACCAGGCAGATCCCCCGTGCGATTTGTAAGAATTGTATATGGTGTCAAGATAAATGAACAACTCGGAACAGCGCTCGGGGTGCTTCTGTCCCATTACGCATCCCATAACACAAAATGCTTGCAGCCAGTTGTTCATAGACCTGGCTACTTTTGGCCTCCTTTCAAAAGGACGATCCGCCGATCGCCGCTCTTTATCAACTGTATGTTGATCAGTGGAAACCAAGGACCATATATCAATATAGTCATTGGCCCATATTTTTTGAACAGTCTCCTCGCTCAAGTGGGATCCCAAAGGGGTAACGTCACAGAAAAAAGCGTCTCTGTGAATATCCGCGCGTGGAGGGGGGGGGAAGGAGGGAGGGGGGTGGGTCAGGTTGGTTTGAAATTTGAGCATTAAATGAAGGGTTAACTAGTATTTTTCCCCCCGCCGCAGGCTGCAAATTTGCCAAAAGTGCTTTAAGGGCTGCTGGCATACCCGCACTATCCCCCCCATGCCCCAGAGTAGTGGTACTCACCAGCATCCTGAATAGGGGCGACATAAGGCTCCAGTGGTGGATCAACGAATTCCACGGGCTGCGAACGCGCTGTGGGAGGAACCGACTCCCTCTGCGGGTGATGGTGACGTCGGCGATGATGCCCATGAGGCACGACGGAGGCGTCCGATGAAACTGATGAGGCGGAAGGAGAGCGCCACCTCGATGAGCGAGAGCGGCGGCTCCTCCGAGAGGACCTGGAACGGCGGGAATGGCTAGGTGCTCCATGCGACCTAGCAGGGCGCTCGTATCGCTCTGGGGTGTGTGATGATGCAGATGAATGTGTTGCTGAGCGTTCGCGGCAGCCGCGGCGGCTACGACCGCGGGCCAGAGCTTCAGCATTCATCTGTTCCAAAGCAATCATGGGGGCCTGTGAAGTGTGTGCTAGTGGGAACAGATCAGATGGGGGGTGGGCAGACACAGCTGGCTGCGCACCCGCAGATCCCTGCATAATGGGTGGCAAGACCAGCATCTGGGGGTTAATGTGTGCTGAAGGGCTTATTACTGCCCCAGCACATAAAGCAGGTTGGCTTGGAACAATGTTTGCCTGTGCTGTTTGTGAAGGCTGGGTGGGAGGGGGAGGAGGCAGTGGGGGCACAGCGTCTGCAGTCTCCTCTATGGATGAGGAGCTGCAGCTATGATGACCTCCCATAGTTGGTGGCAAGTGGAATAGTGGTGGTTCAGGGTGGCAGGGGTTACCAGCTGCCGACCGCGGGTCCGCGTTACCGGAGGGACAGAGTCGGCGTGCGGCAGCCGCGGTCGGGAGCTGGGAGGAAGTGGGCGGAGCTTGTCGCGAGGCGCGCGCACGAGTGCGCATGCCCCGTGACGTCATTGTGGATGGACTCAGGCGCTCCGGCGGGCGTGTACGCCGAGTGGATCGCCTGCCGCCGGAGATAACCGCCCGAGCCTCAGGAGGGAGAGGACGCATCTCAGCTAGGATGGAGGTAAGCCATGCGTCCCCTTCCCTCCCGATCCTGTCCCTAATCGCTGCAGCGAGCGCGTCGGCCATCTCTCACCAGAATTACTGCTGTGTCTGGGTAACCAGCAGCACAGCAGCTTCCAGGTCTCACGGATGAGGAGAGACCGAACCAGGAAATAAGGGGGATTTTATATGGGAAACTGGAGGAGGAGAAAACACTGGGATTGGACACGGACAAGGGGGCGGACGGTTCGGGCATGGGAAGGAAGAATTAACCCCTTCAGACCGGGCTCAGCAGTCAGGGTGCATCCAGCTCAATATTACTGATATGCCCCACAACTTTTGGACATACAACAATCAGGCAAGAAAATATGTCTGGTTTAGCCATTGGCATTAGCTGTAGGTGAGTGAGACTGTGCACTGATCCATGCCTGAGTAATATTTACAATCTGTGGTTTTTCTAAACTTGCAGAGGAAAACGTGTTCCACTTGTGTGTGACAAAAACACTTGCCCTGCTGAATACCCTCTCCGACATTACGCTGGAGACTGGACATGACAATACACAGAGAGTAAACTAGGCCAGTTCTTGCCTCTGGTCCAATCTCCTGATAAGGGTGCGGTTGCATTTCGTTTTGCATGGAGAAGTGAAATCTGATAACATATCGGACTGCACTCGCACCAGTGCAAAACGTTGGGGCAGTGTCCATCTGCGATTGATTTTTCATGTCACATCGGCCTGAGAAATTAATTACAGCACGCTGCGTTTGGCAGCAAGTCTCAGCTCACGCCCCCAATACAAGTCTATGGGAGCGTGTGAAACATTGCACTGCACTCACATGTCATCCGACAGCAATGTGATGTACGCAGAGACAGGCCGGGGAGGAGATAGGGAGAAAGTGCTCCCTCCCTCTTCTCAGCAGCTGAGATACTATCGCAAGATCGCATCACAGTCGCATGACTCTCGGCTGACGCCTGTAGCAGAGGGTCATTAGCATATCGCTTCTGATGCTCTTGCATCGGAAAATATGCGCAAGTGGAATCGTACACTAAAGAAGGTAATAGGATTGTGCCTCGGGGTATCTGCCTGAGAAAGCACACAGTCTAGGTATGAGTGAACCTGGCTGTTTAGCCAGTGCATCTCTATTTGCTGAAGTGCTTCAGGTTTGTGCAATAACAGCTAAAACCTGTGATCCATCATGCCAAAAATACTGTAGCTGCTGCTGCCTTGGTTACTAGTTGTAGGCCTAGCTCTGTCACAGGTAGGGGAACATTGTGTCTGGGGGAGATCATATAGGGTCTGTTGGTCAGATATGCGGTTGGGAGGTGTTCTCTCAGTGAAGACGTCACAGAGCAGATAGCAGAACCTATTCTGGTAATAAGCCAATTACGACAACCTTTCGGAAGCTGGAACAAAATAATATTCAATATTGATTACTTTTCTTACTGGTAATAAAATGCCTGTTATCCCACCAGAATTCCAGCATACAGCTTACCATGCTGGCCAGCACAATCAGGGCCCCATTTGGTTCATTATCATCAAACTATTGAGAGAGTTGTTTGATATTATCATCATCATCATCATCATCATCATCATCATCATCATCATCATCATCATCATCGATTGCCCTGTCCCCCTTCGCATCCACCTGCTGCTGCAATTCTTCCTCCTACTACGTTCTCCTTATCTAGATCTTGCTGCAGGTAACATAGACCTTGAGAGACCCCAACTGAAGCACTGTGTAATACTATTGTATGTACTGAGGATTTCGATTGCGTAGGGCAATGACAACCAGAGACGGGTTCTTGGTGCAAATACGTTTATAATATGCAACCAACAATATGTACACAGAACAGAACATAAACACAGTAGAAATAAACACAGTAAATACCTGCCAGGTTCGGGGCAAAGGGGAATTCCCGGGGCCGCGCACCGGACTCCCCCAGGGAGACCACCAGGAGCGAACCCCTATACAGGGGCTGTCTGGCGATCACCCCAGAAGGCCTAAATGCTCAGCAGCCGAGACACGAAAGGGCAACGGGTATAGTCCAAAAATGTCCGTACGTGATGTGAGTCCTAGGGTGGATATGAAACGGAAGGAACTGGGCAGAAGTGCCGACCAGAGACGGCAGACGGAGTCCGGGCACAGCTTGATGAAACCAGGTGAAGTCCAGAGCCGGTGTCGGGTGTTTCCACAGGATCCAACTAGCAATCCGGAGATGAGAGCAGTCGGGCAGGAGTACACAGGAAGCAGTATACTCAGGCAACTAGACTAAGCTTAGGGGCGGCCTTTTAAACAAATGAACAGGAAGTAGGGCAACAGAACAGAAAACTCCATGTTAACAAAGGGCAAGATCCTACAGAAGCAAACTGGAAATCCCGGAACACTGACAGTGACTTGTTGTTGTTCTTCATTCATCTTGTCTTGCACTCTATGTTTTTTTGCCAGGATGAATGAGGGGGGGGACATTGTTAATTTCACTCTTGTCCCTGTAGATAAATGTGGTTGCCTCTTCAAAGGCTTCAGTAGACTACACACATCCCTCATCAGCTGTGACTAGCATACCGCAATGTAACCCAGGCTCCTGGTAGGCTGCTGTATGAGTCCATCACTTTTGTTGCTGCTCCTACAAATGCTTCAACATATGCAGCGCAAAATTCCAGCAGGTTGCAAAATCTCCGACCATACCATTTTTGCCATGCCTGTAGGGTGTTGTCTTGCCATGTCAGAGCATTTGAACTGAGCTGCCACTTCTCTGGCCATAGCTCCCTCACAACTCATTTGTTATATCTCTTGCTTCTCTTCACTTATCCAAGACAGGTATAAAATGGCTGTGGCTTACAGCTGTCAAGTATTTTTGAAAAAGAAAATAGTTTTGGTTACTATGGATTATGTTACCTGTTTGGCTATATCTGTACTTACTGTAACATCAAGGAATTTTCCTCTAGGCGCTTTACAATTTTGTTCAACAGCAAAATACTTTTGTACATTTTTGTCCTATATAAATTTGGTCAACACGGTATACCTTGTATTACTTGTGTATGGGGCCATAAACGAAACTAAGGTATAAACAACAAAACAAAATAGTACAAGGTGTGAGGTAGCGCGGTCGGCTGCGCAGCAGAAGACACTGGATCCAGGCATATAGGTTCACAGCACACGGTGTTTAATGTCCAAACAAAAATCCACAGCAATATACATGTCTCTCCAGCAGAGACTCAGGGAGTTGTGATCACTCCCTCACACCCGGCACACCTGCCCCTCGTTCCTGTTTCCATTTAACCCTTCCTTCAGCCTGTAGGGAAACAGCATTAACCCTAGAGTGGATTTACTTTCTATCATGGAGTGAGCACAACCGGGGCGAGACATACCGGCCGTCATAGATAACCCCGGTCACAGTCTCACATACCCCCCCCCTCAGTTCAAGCGAGCGGGGTTGAACTCCTGCCAGCAAACACGGGCCGCGGGACAAGGCATCGGCGTTGCCCTGCAACCTACCGGCCCGGTGTTCAACCGTAAACCGGAAGTTCTGCAGAGAAAGGAACCACCGGGTAACCCGGGCATTCCGTTCCTTGGCGGACCTCATCCAGACCAGTGGAGAGTGATCCGTCACCAAGCGAAACTGCCGTCCCAGCAGGTAATAGCGTAGGGACTCCAAGCCCCACTTGATCGCCAGGCACTCCTTCTCCACTACGCTATAATTCCGCTCGGGAGGGGTGAGCTTCCTACTTAAGAAGGTGACGGGGTGTTCCTCCCCCTGAACCACCTGAGACAGCACTGCCCCCAGGCCGACCTCTGAGGCGTCAGTCTGTACTATGAACTCCTTCCGGAAATCAGGGTGTACGAGAACGGGCTGTCCGCACAGGACCCCCTTCAGGGCCCGGAAGGAGTCCTCGGCCTGCGGAGTCCAGCGTACCATGACGGACTTCTTGCCTTTGAGAAGGTCCGTCAAGGGGGCTGATAGTCCCGCAAAATCCTTTACAAACCTCCTGTAGTACCCCACGATACCCAGGAAGGCCCTAACCTGCTTCGTGGTCAGGGGTCTAGGCCACTTCTGGATCGCCTCAACCTTGTTAATTTGGGGCTTAATCACTCCTTGGCCTATCACGTAGCCCAAGTAGCGGGCTTCCGTGAGTCCCAACGCACATTTCTTGGGATTGGCTGTCAATCCGGCTGTTCGAAGCGCGTCCACCACCGCTTGTACCTGTTCCAAGTGGGTCTGCCAATCGGAGCTGTAAATAATGATGTCATCAAGGTACGCTGATGCATACGCCTGGTGGGGTTCCAGCACCAAGTCCATCAACCTCTGGAACGTGGCCGGAGCGCCATGTAACCCAAAAGGCAAGACAACATAGTGGAAGAGACCCTCCGGCGTAACGAAAGCGGTTTTCTCCTTGGCGGACTCCGTCAGTGGCACCTGCCAGTACCCCTTGGTCAGGTCGAGCGTGGTAAAATATCGCGCCTGTCCCAGCCTATCAATCAGCTCATCCACCCGGGGCATGGGGTAGAGATCGAACTTGGATATTTCGTTCAATCTCCGGAAGTCATTGCAGAACCTTAAGGAGCCATCGGGTTTTGGTATTAGGACAATGGGACTAGCCCATTCACTCCGGGATTTTTCGATGACCCCCAGGCGTAGCATTGTCTTCACTTCCTCTGATATGGCTTGTCTTCGAGCCTCCGGCACGCGGTATGACTTCAGGCGTACCTTCAGGTGGGGCTCGGTGACAATGTCATGTCGTATCAGACTGGTCCTACCCGGCAACTCGGAGAAGACATCGGGGTTCTGCTGAACCAGCCGTCTGGCCTCTCGCCTCTGTTGCTTGGTGAGGGCTTCTCCGATCCTTACTTCCGGTTCGTCCTCTCCGGAGGTCGCTGAAGCCGGGAGTGAACGACCCGAAGAGGAGGGAGATGGGGGAAACTCAACCATCAGGCTTTCCCGTTCCTGCCACGGTTTTAATAGGTTGACATGGTATATTTGTTCAGGTTTCCGCCTACCGGGCTGCAATACTTTATAGTTGACCACCCCGACTTTTTCCTTTATCTCGTAGGGGCCTTGCCACTGAGCCAGGAATTTACTCTCCGCCGTGGGGATTAATACCAACACCCGATCCCCGGGTTTAAAGGTCCGCACGGTGGCTTGTCTATTATAGCGGCCGCTTTGCGCGGCCTGAGCCTCCTGTAAATGCTCCTTCACAATTGGCATGACCGCGCTTATGCGGTTCTGCATTCCTAAAATGTGTTCAATCACACTTTTATGGGGGGTGGGCTCTTGCTCCCATGTTTCCTTTGCCAGGTCCAACAATCCCCGGGGATGTCGCCCGTATAACAATTCAAAAGGCGAAAACCCCGTGGATGCCTGTGGCACCTCTCGGATGGCAAACATCAAATAGGGAAGCATCATATCCCAGTCCTTCCCGTCTTTGGAGATCACCCTTTTTAGCATGGTTTTCAGGGTTTTATTGAATCGTTCTACTAACCCATCCGTCTGAGGATGATACACAGACGTACGCAACTGCTTGATCTGGAGTAGCCGGCATAGTTCTTTGGTCACTTTAGACATGAATGGGGTCCCCTGATCCGTAAGGATCTCCTTGGGCAACCCCACCCGGCAGAACACAGAAAACAACTCCCGAGCTATAAGCTTCGCCGCAGTATGTCTGAGAGGTATCGCCTCTGGATACCGGGTGGCATAGTCAACGATCACTAGGATGTGTTGGTGCCCTCGAGCAGACTTTACGAGGGGCCCCACCAGATCCATCCCTATCCGTTCAAAAGGGACTTCTATAATGGGTAACGGCACCAACGGACTGCGAAAGTGGACCAGTGGTGCGGTAAGCTGACACTCCGGGCAGGTTTCGCAGAACCGTTTTACCTCCCCAAAGACCCCGGGCCAATAGAACCTTTGCAATATTCGCTCCTGCGTTTTCTTGACCCCTAGGTGGCCACTCATCAGATGTTTATGAGCCAAGTCGAGGACCCGCCGGCGATACGGCTGGGGCACCACCAACTGCTCCACCCCCACGCCCCGTATTTCATCTACCCGGTAGAGTAAATCCTGTTTAAGAGCGAAATGGGGGTACCTTACCTGGGCACCGGGCAGCTGGGCCACCCCGTCAATTACTAACACCCTATTCCGGGCATGTATTAACGTAGGGTCCTGGAGTTGGGCTGTCCCAAACGCATCCGGGGATGCCTCCAAGTCCGGGATGGGCTCGACCGTCTCAGCCTCTCCTGCCAATACCTCTAGGGGCGACCTATCGGGTTCACATTCTGTCCCTATCATGGGGACCCCTACGGCAGGTGTCCCGGATTCAGGATTGTAGGGCTCAGGCCCCGGACTGACCAATATCGGAGGGGACCTAGGGGTTCCCTTCCATAAAGTCCAAAAATAGGGCAGATCCCGTCCTAGGATCACGTCATAAGGAAGAGTGTTAAGCAGTCCCACCTCATGTTGCACCTGACCGCAAGGTGCTGTGATGGTGACAATCCCCGTGGGATAGTCTCGGCGGTCCCCATGTATGCAAACCACCCCCACGGTACGTCCTGTGGCCTTTACTTTAGCCCTCAAGGTGGATCGCACAAGGGTCACTAAGCTTCCGGAATCCAACAATCCTGTAACCGGACATCCATTCACCTGTATTTGGCACAAGTGGGGCTCAGTCTCTGGGGGAACCAGGTCAGCGGTACACACCACCTGAGCATACATTGAACCCCGCCGGGTAACCCCACAATCCATGGGCTCCGTGGTCAGGGGACACTGGGCTTCCATATGTCCCACCCGCTGGCACCGCCAACATCTAATAGGGAAGGAAACCCCCTTGACAAGTTGTCGTTTAGGGTACATGGCCTTCCGGACCTCAGGAACGGCGGGCGCGGCCTCAGCCAGGATGGTAGCGGACTCCTGTACCGGTGTCGGCGGTGGGTCCTTGGCCCTAGGCTTGGATTGGCCGGACCGACGGGCGGTACGCAAAGTCTCAGTGTCCCGTATCAAGTCCTGCGTAGCCACATGCCGCTCTACCAGGGACACTAATTGGTCCAGGGTACTCGGGTCACCCTGTCCTACCCACCGTTGAACGGTGACGGGTAAAGTGCGCACAAAACGATCCACTACTACCCTTTCCACCATATGCGCCGGGCTCAGAGTGTCAGGCTGCAACCACTTTTTTACAAGATGTAATAAGTCATAGGCCTGGGAGCGTACGGGTTTGGCTTCCTCATAGAACCACTGATTTACCCGCTGAGCCCGTACATAGGTATTCACCCCCAACCGAGCCAGTATTTCGGCTTTCAGGGTCACATAGTCAATGGCGTCCTCGGTACCGAGGTCCAGGTACGCTTTTTGGGGTTCCCCCGTCAGATAGGGCGACAATACCTCAGCCCACTGGGGGGTCGGCAGCTTTTCCCGCTCGGCCACCCGCTCAAACACTGCCAGGAACGCTTCCACATCATCCCCCGGGGTCATCTTTTGCAACGCTTGTCTCACCGCTTTCCGGACGCTGCCGTCGTCACCCGGTCCCGGGGTTGTTGCTGCCGGTCCGGCACGGATTGACTTGGCCAGGAGAACCATCTGTTCTTGGTGCCTTTTTTCCTGCAATTTCAAGGATTGCTGGTGCTGTTGCTGCTGTTGCTCCAACGTCCGGAGCAGGTGGGTATTCACCTCTTGTTGTTGTGCATTAGCCTGCTGCTGCTGTGCATTAGCCTGAGCCAAATGCCTTAGTATGTCCTCCATGGCGTCGCTGGGTTTGGGCCGTAGTATAGCTGCTTGAATCCAGGACATGTGCTACCGGATCACCAGAAAAGGAAGTACACCTCACCGGGCTGGCATGCCCGCATTCTCCACCATATGTGAGGTAGCGCGGTCGGCTGCGCAGCAGAAGACACTGGATCCAGGCATATAGGTTCACAGCACACGGTGTTTAATGTCCAAACAAAAATCCACAGCAATATACATGTCTCTCCAGCAGAGACTCAGGGAGTTGTGATCACTCCCTCACACCCGGCACACCTGCCCCTCGTTCCTGTTTCCATTTAACCCTTCCTTCAGCCTGTAGGGAAACAGCATTAACCCTAGAGTGGATTTACTTTCTATCATGGAGTGAGCACAACCGGGGCGAGACATACCGGCCGTCATAGATAACCCCGGTCACAGTCTCACAAAGGCCTAAAATGAATCTTTATTAAAGATATGATTAAAACAAGTCATACAGTATTAAGATGGTACCACAAGATATTGGGGATGAACGGAAAAATGTGTGTGTATATATATATATATATATATATATATATATATATATATATATATATATATATATAAAAGCTCAGTGTGTGTGTGTGTGTGTGTGTGTGTGAGTGTGTGTGTGTGTGTGTGTGTATGTCCGCTAAAGGAATCCGCACCGTCGCATTTACAATCACAAAATTTTGCACAAACACTTCATGTGACTCAGGAACGTCATAGACTGTTTTGACAGGAAAATTTAACCCCGCGCTTTACATTTACACTCCAAAACTCATGTTTCCGTTAGCTGTGAGTGGTTGCTTTAGGAACAAAATAAATTGTTAGTATAAGAAGCTTATGTGTGAGGTAATAAGATGTCGGTGGGGAGACGGATAGAGAGAGAGACAGAGACAGACAGACATAGACACAGAGAGACAGACAGAGGCAGACATGGAAATAGGTAGACAGAGGGGGGAAAAGAGACAGAAGGGAAAGGAGACAGACAGGGGAAAGAGACAAACAGGGGAAAGAGACAGACCTGGAACGAGACAGACAGACACACAGACAAACAGACATGACTAGAGACTGACAGACAGACAGGGAAAGAGACTGACACACAGACAGAAAGATAGACAGACAGACAGACTGGGATAGAGACAAAGAAACAGTTACTATCCCGGGCAACGGCCGGGTACTACAGCTAGTATATATATAAAACAAGGTATAGATCACATAATTATACACGCTCGCATAAATGAATTACAATGGATATCACAGGAATGTATTAAAGCACAGTACAAAAAAAAACACAAGATATAAGGATTAATAATTTAATAAATAAGAACGCCCTGACGAAGTTTCTACGAAACGTACGTCGGAGTGGAGGGGGTGGATGCAACTTGTATCATAACTGAACCATAGTAAGTACTATACTTGAATCTTAATTATGTATTAATAGATCACTTTTTGATTTCAATCCTTGTGCTCTGGATACTTACCTTAGCTCTCTTTGAGCTCCCCCTGCTGGGCACTTACTAAAATTTTGGAGTCAATCGATGTACAGGACATTATCTGGGCATTAATATGTTAGCGCACTTAGAGCTCCCCCTGCTGGGCATTCCACGTATTCCACATGCTCAGCTCCGGAGACCTAGTTCCAGCACACATGGCGGAGTATGAGGCAATAGAAAGGTATAGGCATCGACTCAATCCGGACCTCATTATGTGTGCCACTCTCTGCCTGGAGTCGAGCTCTAGTCTCCTTTTTGGCACATATACCGATATATAGTACTGTGCAAATGTTTTAGACAGGAGAGAAAAAAAAATGCTGTAAAGGAAGAATTCTTCTAAAAATAGTTACCGTAATATTATATTTTTATCATTAAAAAAGCCAAAGTGAATGAACAAAAGCGAAATCTAAATCCCATCAGTATTTGGTGACCGCCCTTTACCTTCATCACTTCTTTTAAAGGGAACCTGTCACCAGTTTTTTAAGCTGCGGCCACCACCAGTGGGCTCTTATAAACAGCATTCTGAAGCGGGCTTTACACGCTGCGATATCGCTAGCGTGGGTACCCACCCTTATCTGTTGTACGACACGGGCAAATCGCTGCCCGTGCCGCACAACATCGCCCAGACCTGTCACACATACTTACCTGCCCGGCGACGTCGCTGTGACCGGCAAACCGCCTCCTTTTCAAGGGGGCGGTTCGTTCAGCGTCACAGCGACGTCACAGTAGCGTCACTGAACCACCGCCCAATAGCAGCGGAGGGGCGGAGATGAGCGGGACGTAACATCCCGCCCACCTCCTTCCTTCTGCATTGCGGCCGGGAGGCAGGTAAGGGGAGCTTCCTCGTTCCTGTGGCGTCACACGGAGCGATGTGTGCTGCCGCAGGAACGAGGAACAACATCGTTACTACTGCAGTAACGATATTCGGGAATGGACCCCCATGTCACCGATGAGCGATTTTGCACGTTTTTGCAACGATGCAAAATCGCTTATAGGTGTCACACGCAACGGCATCGCTAATGCGGCCGGATGTGCGTCACAAATTCCGTGACCCCCAACGACCTAGCATTAGCGATATCGTAGCGTGTAAAGCCCCCTTAACATGCTGTATATAACAGACCAGGCCGCTGTGTAGAACATAAAAACACTTTAAAATACTCAACTAAACGGGTCGCTGCTGTGGATGTGGCTCAGATGGGCGTCTTTGTCCTCCGAAGTTGGAGCCTCCTCTTTCGTCCATCTTTGTCCTCCTTCTGAAGCCGCGGTGCATGACGCGTCTATGTCATATAAACTTGCCGGTCCCGCGCATGCGCACTACAATACTTTGAGCTGCCCTGCTCAGGACCTGAATGCCGGTGAGTGTGTATGACATTGGACGCGTCATGCACCGCGGCTTCAGAAGGACGACACAGGCGGTGACAAAGACGGCTGAAGGAGGCGGCACCGGCACCGGAGGACGAAGACGCCCATCTAAGCCACATCCACCGCAGCGTCGGGTTTAGGTGAGTATTATAAAGTATTTTTTATGTTCTACACAGCGGCCTGGGCTCTTATATACAGAATGTTACAATGCTGTATATAAGAGCCCACTGGTGGTGGCCGCAGCTTATAGAGCAAAAAACTGGTGACAGGTTCCCTTTAAGTACCTGCACACAGTTTTTTGGAAGAAACTTGGCAGGAGGTTGTTCCAAACATCTTGGAGAACTAACCACAAATCTTCCTGTAATCTTACACAGACTCGAAGAAGTTGATATCAGGGCCCAGTACAATATCTGATATCATCCCACATCATCACATAAAATGACATAATATGCAGAAGGTTTCATCTGCACAATAATAAGTGTTTGCAGCATTTTGGATGCAGCATGTTTTCGCCACATCGAAAATGCTGCGTTGTACAGTACAAGCACAGTGTATGGGATTTCTAGAAATCCTGTGCCCATTGTGCTTGTTTTCCCTCAGCAAAAACTGACCTTCGGTGCGGCTTTCCGAGCCACAGCATGCCATTTGTTTGCTGCAGAGACGCAAGCGTTCTCCATAGGGAGAATCCAGTGAGAGATCGCAACTGCCTGAACCTGGATCGTGGGCATGGGAGGCTGCAGTCTCCTACGGAGGACACTCACAGTCCTGCAGGTCAGGATCCGCCACATCCAGCAGGCAGTAGGTCCTGATCATGGGCACGTACCCTAATAAGACAAATTAGTTAACCAGTTGGTATCTCCACTGGGATCAATGGTAAACCCAGAGCAACTACACCAGGGGTGGAGAACCTTTTTACTGCCGGGGGCCATTTGGAAATTTCTTCCAACCTTCGGGGGCAGCACAAAATTATCAATGTGAAAATGAACAAACTATATTTGGTCAAACAGTTAGTTAACTCACCCCTATAGTGGTGGCCGGAGCTGCTTCTGTTTTGTGCGGCTGTGATGTTCGGCGATATTTATGTTGCTTCACTCTTTTTCAGGTTTGTCTCGGTCTGGAGCGCAGGCAACTCTTTGTGATAATAAGATTGGTAGACCATAAACATCACACAACAGACACAGGGACTGGTGTATATAAATCACAGGAGACACATACATCACTGAAGGGGCTGTTGGCATATAGATCACATAGGAGACGTTGGGACTGCTGCATATACATCACAGGAGACACCTACATCACAGGAGACACAGGGGGCACATACATCACACATATACATGTCCCCAGCCCCCTCCTGTGATGTATATGCTTTCAGCCTCTCCTTTGATGTATATGCGCACAGCCTCTCCTGTGAGGTATATGCACCCAGCCCCTCCTGTGAGGTATATGCCCCCAGCACCTCCTGTGAGGAATATGCCCCCAGCCCCTCCTGTGATATGTACAGCCCCAGCATCTCCAATGTATATACCCCAGTGTGTGATGTATATGTGTCGCCAGGGGTTAAGGGGATACCCAGAACCGGGCCAAGGGGTTGCTTCTGGAAAGGGGATCACGGTGTCATGACCCGGTCCGTGCTCCCTGGTTCCACAATAAAAAGGGGGGTTATGTTCGTGACGCCACCCGTGGAATGTGATCAGAGATGACCACCGCTGCTGCAGAACCTCCGGGGTGATGGAAGGCAGCTTGAGATGGGACGGCTCCCCACGGGTAGAGCCTTTTCCCCGGGGCAGTGTGTTAGTCTATGGGGGGAGTGCAGGACACGAGCACAATAAACAGGCAGACTCACGGTTTTGCAGTTTCTTTGTCCTTTACTGATGATGGTATTCAGCAGAGTACTGTCCACGGAGTCTGTGAGGGGTTCAGGGTTTCTCCCACCCAGCCGGGCCGTTTTGGCTTCCTTGCCTGCACTGTGTGTCTGTGGCCCTGCTGATGTGTGAACTATGCAGCCGGCTCTGCTTCTGCTCTGCTCCTAGGTACCGACCTGACAGGCAACTCGAGTCCTTACTTGTATGTTCCTGAACTCTCCTATGTTGCTTGTGTCTGTGGTACAGATAGAGAATGTGGAATCCTCACTTCTCTGGTGGTAACTGTACAGTATGTAACCTGCAGTCTCGGATCCAGCACCCGTTCTGTGTGCTCCACTGGGATGAGCTCTGCAATGCTCTGTCTCCCAGGAATGTTCCTCTGTGTACGCTTTCTCCTTTCCTCAGACCCTCAGCTAGGCCTGGAATTGGTCAGTGGATCCTGAGGTGAGCTAAAGCCAGCTTCCAACCTACAGATCCTTTCTCCTCAGTGCTCTGCACTGAACTTCCAAACTGAAACTACTCCAGACCATTTCCTCCCTCCACCAGAATATACAGGGAAGCAGCTTGGGCTCCCCCTTCTGGCCAGGAGGTCTTGGTGTTGTGTGTGGGGAGTTAACCCTTTGTGTTGTTACTGTGGCAACCCTGGGGTGCCACATTCCCCCTTAGTGAAGAACAGTACTCCGGGACTGTGAAACAAACAAACAAGTTATCACAACAATTATATATATACAGAGTCTCAAAAGGAAAAATACAAAAACCTTAAAGTTCAAAAAGAGTCCAAAATGTTCAAAAATATATAAGTGTTCATACAGTATAGTCTCTGTAGGTACTGGGCTTTTGGTCTTAACGTTGCAATTAAATAAACATTTAAACAACCAAACGCTTCTTAAAGGTGTCTCTACTCTGGTCATAAGTGCAGTAGGCCTCACGGCCCTCGGGCCACCAACATGTGATCAAGTTGTAACTCTCCGGGCTGCCACCTTACACCACTCTTCTCTCACCTTTTCTGTACACTAAACTGTTACGGTTTTTCATATAAACATTATAACATATGTACATTTTATATGCAATTCCACATTAGTCTTTATATCTTGCTGGTATCTGACCCTGAGTACTACGCTGTGACCTGCGTACTGCTGGTGTACTGGGTGTACTTAGCATAATGGTGTGGGTGGAAGTGTACCTATTTGGTGTTTCTGGTACTTGTGAGGATGGGGAGCTGACTGTAGGACTGGCAAGCTCACTGGGACCAGGAATCTGTTCTTCCTCTACGGTTTCAACTTCCAGTTCTTCTTGTCTTGAGACTTCTTGTGGTACGAGTTCTGATGCTGATTCTGCCACTTGAGGGAAGGCGATCATTGGGACTACTACTGCTCCATAGTAATTTGGCCATGTTTTTGGGAAATCTCCTAAGACTGTATGGAATACATCTTCTTCCTTCTTGACAGGTTGTACCTGTACGGGTAAGGTGACTTCTGGTGTCTTCAGGGTTTCAGGACACGGTTTGAGTTGATCTCTTGACACGACAGCTGATGTCCTTCCTTCATCCTTACTGATTAGACACACTTTGGGATTATCCATACTGGATGGTAAGACTGTATATGGGGTGGTTTCCCACTGATTATCCAATTTGTTTGTGCGTCGTTTCCTCTTGAGAACTTGGTCACCAGGTTGCAATGGGGTTGCTAGAGCATGCTGGTTGAAGTTTCTCTCTTGTCTTCCCCTAGCTTGTTGGAGACTTTTCTCTACGCACTCTTGTACTTGGCGATACTGCTGCTGACGTAGGGTATCCCAATTGGATTCTTGAACTTCTGCATCTGGCTTCAGAATTCCCATATCTAGATCAATTGGCAGTTTACCGGGCCTTGCACGCATAAGGTAAGCGGGGGTGCAGTTTGTAGAACTCACCGGGACATGATTGTACAAGTCCACCAAGTCTGGCAATTTCTCTGGCCATTGATTTCTTTCTGACTCTGGTAAGGTCTTCAACAGGTCAATCACAATATGGTTCATCTTCTCACATAAGCCATTTGTTTGGGGATGGTATGCTGTTGTGCGGATCTTTTTACAGCCATACATGTTGTAGAATTCTTGGAAGATCTGTGATTCGAAAGCTGGACCTTGATCTGCAAGGACTTGTTCTGGGTAACCATGGGGTCTGCAAAAGTACGTCTGGAATGCTTTAGCTGCTGTTCTAGCTGTAAGGTCTTTCACGGGTACCACCACTAAGAAGCGTGAGTAATGGTCCACGATGGTTAAGGCATAGACATAGCCAGACCGGCTTGGTGACAACTTGACGTGGTCTAATGCGACTAGCTCGAGTGGTTGCTTGGTTACTATGGACTGGAGTGGAGCTCTCTGGTTCTGTTGATCCTTTCTTCTGAGGTTGCATGGTCCGCATTTTCTACACCAATCTTCAATTGATTTTCTCATGCCAACCCAGTAGAATCTTTCTCTTAAGAGCACTTCCAACTTTTTCCAACCAAAATGACCAGCACCGTCGTGGTAAGCTTCCAGAACCATCTTGACGTCTCTCTTGGGCACGATGATCTGCCAGACCAACTCATGTGTTTTTGGATTGGTGTGCCTTCTACAGAGCTTCCCTTGGTACAAGAACAATTTACCTCTCTCTTTCCAGAGATGTTGTGTCTCAGCTGGGGCATTCTGATTAGGGTATGCACCTTGTTGTGTAAGCAGTTCTTTCACTAGCTGCACAGCTGGATCACTGTCTTGTGTGTCAGCCCATCCGTGGTGTGCTAATGGGTTGAGAGTTGCCTGCTGTTGTTTTTGGTAGACACTCGGTTGATACTGTCCCATCTTAGGACGGTGAAAGGCCGGCAGCTCAATTTCTTCCAGTCCCTCCGGTTCCTCTTCCACGTCCCCCGAGTGTGGCATCCGGGATAAGGCATCTGCATTCCCATTCTTGTGGCCTGCCCTGTACTTGATGACAAAGTTGTAGTTTGACAGTCGGGCTATCCATCGCTGTTCCAGCGCACCTAATTTTGCCGAGTCCAGGTGGGTCAACGGATTGTTGTCAGTAAAGATGGTAAATTCTGCAGCTGCCAGGTAGTGTTTGAAACGCTCTGTTACAGCCCAAACTACTGCCAGTAGTTCTAACTTGAAGGAGCTGTAATTCTCTGTGTTTCTTTCTGTAGGCCGGAGCTTCCTGCTTGCAAAGGCAATAACTTTCTCCTTGCCTTCCTGCTTTTGAGACAATACTGCTCCCAGTCCTACGTTGCTGGCATCCGTGTACAAAATGAAGGGTTGATGGTAATCTGGATATGCCAGGATCTCTTCTCCTGTCAGTGCCCACTTCAACTTCTTAAAGGACTCTTCTCTCTCATCACTCCACTGGAAAGGAGGATTTCGGGCTGCAGACTTCTTTGACTGTCCTACCAGGATGTCTTGAAGGGGAGCTGCTAGCTTCGTGAACCCTTTTATAAATCTTCTATAGTAGCCCACCAGTTCCAGGAATTGCCTCACCTCTTTCACACTGGTGGGTCTCGGCCAATCTCTGATCACGGTAACTTTTTCAGGATCTGGTGCTACCCCTTCTGAGCTCACGACATGTCCCAGGTACTGTACCCTTGGCTTTAGAAGGTGACACTTGGATGGCTTGATTTTCATGCCGTATCCGGATAAGGCTTCAAACACTTCTGCCAGGTCTTGTAGATGCTGTTCATAGGTCTTGGAGTAGACTATGACGTCATCTAGGTACAGGAGGACAGTTTCAAAGTTCTTATGTCCTAGGCAGCACTCCATCATTCGCTGGAAGGTACCAGGCGCGTTGCAGAGTCCAAACGGCATACAATTGAACTCACAGAGGCCCATCGGCGTGGTGAATGCTGTCTTCTCCTTGTCAGCCTCTGCCACAGGAACTTGCCAATACCCACTAGTCAGATCTAGGGTGGAAAAGTAAGTAGCGGATTTTAATGCAGCCAATGACTCCTCTATCCTAGGTAATGGGTATGCATCCTTGTGTGTAATGCGGTTGATCCGTCTGTAGTCTACACACATCCTCATGGTCCCATCTTTTTTTCTAACTAGCACTAGTGGGGCTGCCCAGGGGCTACAACTGTCTCTTATTACCCCTGCTTCTTTCATTTCTTTGAGCATGTCTTTGGCGCATTGGTAGTGAGCCGGTGGTACTGGTCTATACCTCTCCTTTATGGGTGGATGGTTACCTGTGGGTATAGTGTGCTCTACCCCTTTGATCTGCCCAAAGTCTAATGGGTGTTTGCTGAATATTTGTTCATATTCATTCACTACCCTGTATACTCCATGCTTTTGATGGGAGGGTGTAGAATCGGTACCTACATGTAGCTTTTGGCACCAATCCTCCAGCTTTCCCTCTGAGCCATTGTCTTCCGCCTGACTTGACGGCTTCAAGGGCTCAACGGTGGTGATGGCGTTGTTATCAACCGTATATAGCTTAGCCATGGTAGCATACTTTGGTAGGGTGACCTCATCTTCCCCACAATTTAGAAGGCGTATTGGCACTCTTCCCCTGTGTACCTCAACTATTCCTCTGGCCGTCAGTATAGTGGGCCTACTGTCTGAGTACACGGGTTCTACCAGGGCCTGATAGTCTCGCCCTCTGATGCCTATTGCGGCTCTACACCAGACCAGCATTTCTGTTTTGGGAGGAATTACAATAGGTATTGGGTCACTTACCCTTGCACTGCCAATTTCACCTCCTGACATTTCTACCTGCTGCTTCAGCATCAAGGCTTTAATTTCCTTCTGCAGGAGTCTCTGTTGCCCAGGTTTGGCAGTCTCGACGATCTGCTGCAAGACAGTAATTACCTCTGCAAAACAATTTTCAATTACATTCATTCCTAGCAGCATAGTTGGTTCACGTTCTCGTCGGTCAACATCAACAATGATAATACCCTGATTCTGCAATTCTACTCTCCCAATCTTAATGGTCATTTCTCTGAAACCAACCTGTGGTACTAATTCACCATTGCTAGCCCATATATTCAATGCAACATTAGATGGACCACTGCTAACATCTGAATCAGCCCAGTACCTCTTATAAAGGACATGCGGAATTGATGTTATTTGGGAACCAGTGTCCAGCAAGGCATTGAGCGGAATGCCATCCAGCACGATGGGGATGACTGGACGTCCCCCCACATACTTGTCGTGCCAGGGTGAAGGACCTTGAGAGTTCATTCCTGAGGAGCGGCCCGCCTCCCCAGGGGATCCCCATTTAAAGCACATTCACGGGCAAAGTGACCTGGCTCATTGCAACGGCGGCAAATGGGCTGTCCATCCGGCTGGTAGCGGTCGCTGGGTCGTCCTCTCGTCGCTTGGTATCTCCTAGGCCTCATCCATGGGACATCCTCCTTGCTGGTCACCAGCTCAATCTTGGGTGCAGACTTGGATCCACGCAGCTCCTGGACGATTCTAGCCATGGAAGCAACAGTGTCTGTAAGGGCTTCAAGCTTTTGATGTAGAGCCTCATTAGTGATCGGCCCCAGGTGGTTAGCAGCAGCCGCTGACATGGCCGATGTCACTGGCACTACTGGTTGCTGGGGTGCCACTGTAAGGTGTTGAACAGAGTCTATATCCTGCGGCTCCTCCACCTGCTGGAGGCGGATGGCTCTATCCTTTAGCTGGGCAAATGTTAGTCCTGGATCCTGGATCACCATCATGCTCAGTTGTCCCCGGTGGGAAGGGGATGAGAGTCCTTCCAGGAATTGGTCTATCAGCAGCTTATCTGCTCCAGGGGCTAAGGCTGGTTCTGCTAATTTAAGTGCTCTGAGCGCCTCCTGCAAGTTTAAGGCAAAGTCTCTTGCGCTCTCTCTAGGTTTTTGCTTGCATCCAAAGAACCTCATTTTAGCCCGGCTGCCAGCAGTGGATTCAAAAGCTGCTTTTAGTCCAGCTATTATATGCTCTACAGTGTCCTTTGCATCGTCCGGCCAGGATGTAGCCTCCCGCTGGGCATTGCCAGTTAACTGTCCCATAAGCATACCAACACGCTGAGCTTCTGTCAGGGGGTACATGCTGTAGTAGATTTTTAGCTTTCCGATAAAGTCATTAAGTGTGTTGGGCTCACCTGAGTACTGCGGCAGCCACACTGCACCCGGGGTGTACGGCATCAGGAACGGCATGATAGGTGCCGCTGCACTGCCGGGTACAACAGCGTCTCCCTGCTGCGACATCTTTGCGCCCCCTTAGTTAATTTCACCAGTCTTCTTGACAGCAAGCCTGGGACACTTTTCTGCGCTTTCGTTCGGGTCGCAGCACCGAGCGCACCTCCTCTGCAAGCCGTGGGCGGAGTCTTAGTTTAGGCGCGATGTTTTCCCGCGCGTAGCAGCTAATAGCGCGATTAAAGATGGCGCCTGGAAAATTTTACCAATGATGTTTTTGGATTTTTCCAGGTATCTTTGCAAAGTTTAAAGTCCGTTCTTTGTTGCAACAATTCACACTGCAAGTCTTTTATGCGATGCAATAAGTCTTTACAGGCACACGTCACCCGGGTTGCAGCCGAGTCCAGTCCGCATCCTGTTCGTGACGCCAAAGTTGTGTCGCCAGGGGTTAAGGGGATACCCAGAACCGGGCCAAGGGGTTGCTTCTGGAAAGGGGATCACGGTGTCATGACCCGGTCCGTGCTCCCTGGTTCCACAATAAAAAGGGGGGTTATGTTCGTGACGCCACCCGTGGAATGTGATCAGAGATGACCACCGCTGCTGCAGAACCTCCGGGGTGATGGAAGGCAGCTTGAGATGGGACGGCTCCCCACGGGTAGAGCCTTTTCCCCGGGGCAGTGTGTTAGTCTATGGGGGGAGTGCAGGACACGAGCACAATAAACAGGCAGACTCACGGTTTTGCAGTTTCTTTGTCCTTTACTGATGATGGTATTCAGCAGAGTACTGTCCACGGAGTCTGTGAGGGGTTCAGGGTTTCTCCCACCCAGCCGGGCCGTTTTGGCTTCCTTGCCTGCACTGTGTGTCTGTGGCCCTGCTGATGTGTGAACTATGCAGCCGGCTCTGCTTCTGCTCTGCTCCTAGGTACCGACCTGA
Organism: Anomaloglossus baeobatrachus; assembly: GCF_048569485.1. Taxonomy (NCBI): domain Eukaryota; kingdom Metazoa; phylum Chordata; class Amphibia; order Anura; family Aromobatidae; genus Anomaloglossus; species Anomaloglossus baeobatrachus. Next base: position 26,070,422 of record NC_134356.1, read on the forward strand.
CAGGCAACTCGAGTCCTTACTTGTATGTTCCTGAACTCTCCTATGTTGCTTGTGTCTGTGGTACAGATAGAGAATGTGGAATCCTCACTTCTCTGGTGGTAACTGTACAGTATGTAACCTGCAGTCTCGGATCCAGCACCCGTTCTGTGTGCTCCACTGGGATGAGCTCTGCAATGCTCTGTCTCCCAGGAATGTTCCTCTGTGTACGCTTTCTCCTTTCCTCAGACCCTCAGCTAGGCCTGGAATTGGTCAGTGGATCCTGAGGTGAGCTAAAGCCAGCTTCCAACCTACAGATCCTTTCTCCTCAGTGCTCTGCACTGAACTTCCAAACTGAAACTACTCCAGACCATTTCCTCCCTCCACCAGAATATACAGGGAAGCAGCTTGGGCTCCCCCTTCTGGCCAGGAGGTCTTGGTGTTGTGTGTGGGGAGTTAACCCTTTGTGTTGTTACTGTGGCAACCCTGGGGTGCCACATATATATCACAGGAGGGGTTGGGGCATACACATCACAGGACACGCTGGAGCATATACATAACAGGAGTTGCTGGGGGCATATACATGACAAGAGGGGCTGGGGAACACACATTACTAGGTCACAGGGAGGCATAAGCATTGCTGTGGGGGCACAGACGGCACTGGGGGGGGGCACACACAACACTAGGGTGGCACAGAGAGCACCAGGGGGACACGGACATCACTAGGTGGGCACAGGCATCATTAAGAGGGCACAGGCATCACTAGGGGGGCACATAGACATCACTAAGGAGGAAGCACACAGACATCACTAAGGAGGAAGCACACAGACATCACTAAGTTGGAGCACAGAGACATCACTAAGGGGGAGCACAGAGACATCACTAAGGGGGAGCACAGAGACATCACTAAGAGGGAGCACATAGACATCACTAAGGGGGAGCACAGAGACATCACTAAGGGGAGCACAGAGACATCACTAAGGGGGAGCACAGAGACATCACTAGGAGGAGACTGGGGGCCACGGACAGCACTTGCAGAGCACTGACGTCACTAGGGGTTACACAGCACTTGGGGTGGTACGCAGCACTGGAGAGATCACAACAGTGGGGGTGATCCACATCACTGGGGAAGCTGCACACAACATTGCAGGGGGCACGCTGCACCAGAGAAGGGGCTGAGAGCGGGCAGCACACAGCGCCGGGCAGCGGGCAGCACACAGCACTGGGAGCTGCACACAGCATTGATGGGGGCACGCTGCACCGGATAGCGGGCGGCACACAGCGCCGGGGAGCGGGCTGCACCGGAGATGGGGCGGAGAGCAGGCGGCACACAGCGCCAGGGAGCGGGCGGCACAATGCTGGAAACGGTGAAGCTGCTGTGGGATGGAAGCGCAGAGCGCTAAACCCGCCCACAAAGTAAGTCCTGAGCATGCTGGCACCTGCCAGCGAAAGAGCTCATTGGTGCGTGCAAGCAGCGCATGTGAAGATTTAAAGGGCCGGCGGCCGGTAACACCACGGCGGTGGCCGGAGCACTGCTGCCCCCAGGAATCTGCCCGGGGGCAGCACAAAAGGTCACGGCGGGCCGCATGCGGCCCATGGGCCGGAGGTTCCCCACCCCTCAACTACACAAAGATTTAGCCGGTACTGATTTGTTGTCCTGACTTGTTTCCTTAGTTATGATTTTGCTTGGGTTTGATAATATTGTATTCTGTAAAGTAAAAAGAAAAGAATTTATAAAAGAAAAAAGTCAACTTTTGTAAGAGGGCGGCACAGTAATTTTCAAGCCTCTTACTAGTCCACTCTCTGTGCTCGATAATTTCTTTGTATTGAGGTTGTCGAACATTTTTACCTTAAATTACTTATCTGGTCACTTTGTTAGGGATCATGTGTGTAAGTATAATAATGTTAATGAAATATTCACGATTCGCCATCTTCTCCATACCTGCCTGCACCTGACGCCTTGTCTGCACCAGCCGTCCCGGCTGCACCTGTTCACAGTTGTGACTCTGCTTGTCCCATACCTGAGCTTGTCCCTACTCTGGGGGTCAGCTGCCACAGTCCTGTACACTGCCCCGGGAGTGGCAGCTAGAGTCTACTGGCAGCCTAGCCCATGCTCAAAACCAGTTTCTCTGGCAAATACCGGTGGGAGTTTAGTTAAGCTCCTGTCATATCATGGTAAGGCCGAGTCCCCCTTGTGATCTAGTGGGTCCTTTCCTGCTCACTGCCTGAACACCGGTGAGCATTGCAGTTTGCACAGGCCATGGACTCCGCTGACTCCAACACCCTTTCGCTTCCAGTGCTGTACCAGATGTCTCTCATGTGGGACCAGCAGGATCAGATTCTGTCATTTCTGCAATCCATGAACTCCCGTTTGAACTACCTTGGATCGTTTGTCTCCTCTGCATCTTTTCAGCCTGCAGCTCCAGCACTGAGCTTATCTGTCTACTAGTGATGAGCGAGTACTAAAAAGCTCGGGTGCTCGAAGCTCGGGCCGAGCATCCCAAGATACTCGTGTACTCGGGCCGAGCAACGAGCCCAATGTTATCCTATGGGAGACCCGAGTATTTTTGTGAAATGACCCCCCGGCAGCATGGAGAAACCCTAAAAATGTCACAAAAGTCTCAGAAGAGTGCTCAAATGACATGGCAACAGCATGGGGAAGACCCCTTGAAGCATTTATCACTCAAAAGTCACAGCTGTGAACAATTTTGTCCGCGTTTTACGCCATTTTTACGGACTCACCAGAAAACCTTCCAAAATGACCCCAAAATGATTTTTCATGGCAGAAATGTTAAGGGCACATACCCAATAGTGAGATAGAGCTGGTGTATGTTACTTTTTGAGATTAATACATGAAAGATTTTACGTGAAAACATTGTGTGGCACTCCGATGTCCCTGAGAAGAGACGTACATGAAGGCCTCTTGAGTCTAATGTGCCCATTTTGAGGAAGTGAGTCTTTGTAGTATTTTCCTTTGCCAGGGCAGTCCAAAATTGTGAGGTTCACCAATGCCCCTGCATAGAGACGTGCATGAGGGCCTGTAAACCTGAAGTGCCCATTGTAAGGAAGTGGGTCTATTGTAGTATAGCCCTTTGGCAGGGCAGCCAAAAATTGAGAGGCTCCACATTGTCCCTGGATTGAGACGTGCATGAGGGCCTGTAAACCTGAAGTGCCCATTGGAAGGAAGTGGGTCTATTGTAGTATAGCCCTTTGGCAGGGCAGCCAAAAATTGAGAGGCTCCACATTGTCCCTGGATAGAGACGTGCATGAGGGCCTGTAAACTTGAAGTGCCCATTGTAAGGAAGTGGGTCTATTGTAGTATAGCCCTTTGGCAGGGCAGCCAAAAATTGAGAGGCTCCACATTGTCCCTGGATAGAGACGTGCATGATGGCCTGTAAACCTGAAGTGCCCATTATAAGGAAGTGGGTCTATTGTAGTATAGCCCTTTGGCAGGGCAGCCAAAAATTGAGAGGCTCCACATTGTCCCTGGATAGAGACGTGCATGATGGCCTGTAAACCTGAAGTGCCCATTGTAAGGAAGTGGGTCTATTGTAGTATAGCCCTTTGGCAGGGCAGCCAAAAATTGAGAGGCTCCACATTGTCCCTGGATAGAGACGTGCATGAGGGCCTGTAAATTTGAAGTGCCCATTGTAAGGAAGTGGGTCTATTGTAGTATAGCCCTTTGGCAGGGCAGCCAAAAATTGAGAGGCTCCACATTGTCCCTGGATAGAGACATGCATGAGGGCCTGTAAACTTGAAGTGCCCATTGTAAGGAAGTGGGTGTATTATAGTATAGCCCTTTGGCAGGGCAGCCAAAAATTGAGAGGCTCCACATTGTCCCTGGATAGAGACGTGCATGAGGGCCTGTAAACTTGAAGTGCCCATTGTAAGGAAGTGGGTGTATTATAGTATAGCCCTTTGGCAGGGCAGCCAAAAATTGGGAGGCTCCACGTTGTCCCTGGGTAGAGACGTGCATGAGGGCCTCAAAACATTAAGTGTCCATTGTCAGGAAGTGGGTGTATTATAGTATAGCCCTTTGGCAGGGCAGGCAAAAATTGGGAGGCTCCACGTTGTCCCTGGGTAGAGACGTGCATGAGGGCCTCAAAACATTAAGTGTCCATTGTCAGGAAGTGGGTGTATTATAGTATAGCCCTTTGGCAGGGCAGCCAAAAATTGGGAGGCTCCACGTTGTCCCTGGGTAGAGACGTGCATGAGGGCCTCAAAACATTGTTCCCATTGCAAAGGAGCGGGTCTCCTGTCGTTGTAATGTCCATTCTGCAAAGAATGGGCGAAAAAATTTACCACTGGGGGTATACCTGAAACAAAGGCCTAAGTATTGCAATTTGTAACGGTCATCATGGTGGCGCATGAGGAGAAGGAGGAGCAGTCCAGCGATTATCCAAAGTCCAGAAGTGTGTACCCATGGGTGAGTGGAGGTACATGGCAAACTTTAAATTCCGCTCTCATTTGCTGGTGGTGTGGTGAAGTCTGGCCCAATCCAACCCTTGTTCATCTTGATCAGAGTCAGCCTGTCAGCATTTTCAGTTGACAGGCGGGTGCGTTTATCTGTAATGATTCCACCTGCGGTACTAAAAACACGCTCTGACAAAACGCTAGCGGCAGGGCAGGCCAGGACTTCCAAGGCGTAGAGAGCCAATTCATGCCACGTGTCCAGCTTGGATACCCAATAATTGTAAGGCACAGAGGAATGTCGGAGTACAGTTGTTCGATCTGCAAGGTACTCCTTCAGCATCTGGGCAAACTTAGGATTTCTTGTGGCACTACCCCGCACCTCAGGGGCTGTGGTACGTGAGGGGCTGAGAAAACTGTCCCACATCTTAAAGACTGTTCCCCTACCTCTGGCGGATTGGACTTGTGCCTCTCTCGGCTGTACGCCTCGGTTGTCCACTGATTCCTGACCTATGCCGCTAGCGTTTTGTGAGGGGAATGCTTTGCCTACTTCCGTGACTATGGCCTTCCGGAACTGCTGCATTTTGGTTGACCTCTCCTCCACGGGAATAAGAGACAAAAAGTTCTCCTTGTAGCGTGGGTCTAACAGTGTTACCAACCAGTAATGATTGTCGGCCAAGATGTTCTTAACGCGAGGGTCACGAGACAGGCAGCTTACCATAAAGTCAGCCATGTGCGCCAGACTCTTAACAGCCAGGACTTCAGTAGCCTGACCAACAAGATGACTGAACATGCTGTCCTCCTCCTCCTCCTCCTCCTCATCTACCCTGTCCTCTGGCCAGCCACGCTGAACCGAGGATATGACTGGTGTGCATGTCATATCCTCAATTTGGCCGGAGAGTTGCTCCATGTCTTCATCCTCCTCCTCGTCATAGTCCTCCACTGCACGTTGTGATGAGACGAGGCTGGGCTGTGTGTTATCACCCACACCCACTACTGTTTCTTGCTGCACCTCATCGCGCTCCGCCTGCAATGCATCATGTTTGTTTTTCAGCAGAGACCGTTTTAGAAGGCAGAGTAGTATGGTGACGCTAATAATGGCGTCATCACCACTCACCATCTTGGTGGAGTCCTCAAAGTTTTGGAGGATGGTACATAGGTCTGACATCCATCTCCACTCCTCAGGTGTTATGTGTGGAGTTTGACCCATTTCCCGACAGCTTAGGTGATGCAGGTACTCAACAACTGCCCTCTTCTGCTCACATATCCTGACCAACATGTGCAGAGTTGAATTCCAACGCGTGGGGACATCACACACCAGTCTGTGAGCCGGAAGATGCAAACGGCGCTGAAAGCCGGCAAGGCCGGCTGAAGCAGTAGGTGACTTTCGAAAATGTGCAGACAGGCGGCGAACTTTTACCAGCAGATCAGACAGCTCTGGGTATGACTTTATAAACTGCTGAACCACGAGGTTGAGCACATGGGCCACGCATGGAACATGTGTCAGCTGGCCTCGCCTCAAAGCCGCCACCAGGTTCCGGCCATTGTCACACACGACCTTTCCTGGCTTTAGGTTCAGAGGTGTGAGCCAGTGATCTGCCTGCTGTTTCAGAGCTGTCCACACCTCTTCTGCATTGTGGGGTTTGTCACCGATGCAGATTATCTTCAGCACAGCCTGTTGCCGCTTCGCCGAGGCAGTGCTGCAGTGCTTCCAGCTTGGGACTGGTGTGGAGGGTACAGTGGATGAGGATGCGCAGGAGGAGGAGGAGGCTGAAGAGCATGACATTCCTGAGCTGTAGAGTGTGGGTGAAACACTGACTGAGGTAGGGCCTGCAAACCTTGGTGTGGGAAGGACGTGTTCCGTCCCTCGCTCAGACTGGGTCCCAGCTTCCACAATATTAACCCAGTGTGCCGTTAACGAGATGTAGCGGCCTTGCCCACAAGCACTTGTCCACGTGTCTGTGGTTAGGTGGACCTTGGGTGAAACAGCGTTGTTCAGGGCACGTGTGATGTTTTGTGACACGTGGTTATGCAACGCGGGGACGGCACACCGGGAGAAATAGTGGCGGCTGGGGACCGAGTAACGTGGGACAGCTGCCGCCATCAGGTCGCGGAATGCTTCTGTCTCCACCAGCCTAAAAGGCAACATTTCCAGCGCAAGCAGTCGCGAAATGTTAGCATTTAGAACTGTGGCATGTGGGGTGTTGGCAGTGTATTTGCGCCTGCGTTCAAAGGTTTGCTGAATGGATAACTGAACGCTGCGCTGGGACAAGGACGTGCTTGATGATGGTGTTCTTTCTGCGTAGGCAACTGCAGGTGCAGGAGTGGAGGAGGCTTGTTCGCAGGCAGCATGGACAGGGGATTGGCTCGCATGCACAACCAGCGAAGACGTAGCAGTGACATCAGCAAGCACTGCTCCTCGACTCTGTTGTACTTCCCACAAAGTCGGGTGCTTGGCTGACATGTGCCTGATCATGCTGGTGGTGGTCAGGCTGCTAGTTTTGGTACCCCTGCTGATGCTGGCACGGCAGGTGTTGCAAATGGCCTTTTTAGAATCATCTGGAGCCAACTTAAAAAACTGCCAGACTCGGGAAGACCTAACATTTGTACAGGCACCTTGTGTCGTCGTGTTGTTCCGGGGAACGGTTGCCTGACTTCTGCCTGGGGCCACCACCCTGCTTCTTACTGCCTGTTGTGATGCTACGCCTCCCTCCCCCTGTGCACTGCTGTCCTCGCTCTGCATATCCTCCTGCCAGGTTGGGTCAGTTACTGGATCATCCACCACGTCGTCTTCCTCTTCCGCACCCTGCTCCTCCTCCTGACTTGCTGACAATTGTGTCTCATCATCGTCCACCACTTGTTGAGACACGTTGCCAACTTCGTGAGAACGTGGCTGCTCAAATATTTGGCTATCTGTACAGACGATCTCCTCATGACCCACTTCAATATGAGCTGGCGAGAGGCCAGAATGTGTGAATGGAAACGTGAACAGCTCTTCCGAGTGTCCAAGTGTGGGATCATTAATGTCCGAGGAGGACGTGTACTCAGCCTGGTGGTAGGAAGGAGGATCAGGTTCAGAAATGTGCGGTGCAGTATCACGGCTACTGACACTTGACCGTGTGGAAGACAGAGTGTTTGTGGTGGTGCCAATCTGACTGGAAGCATTATCTGCTATCCAACTAACAACCTGTTGACACTGGTCTTGGTTCAAGAGCGGTGTACTGCTGCGGTCCCCAAGAATTTGGGACAGGACGTGCGAGCGACTAGATGTGGCCCTTTGTTGTGGCGAAATTAGAGCTTGCCCACGACCTCGGCCTCTGCCTGCACCACCATCACGTCCACTTCCTTGTTCCTTGCCAATGCCCTTGCGCATTTTGCAATGCTGTGCTGACGTGTATTCACTACTTGTGCGTTATATCAAAGTTTGTGGAAATTGCACACAAGTGCACCTGTACGCTGCCACCGACAGGCACACACGTGCGGTTTTAAAAACCAAGCACGGACGCACTAAGAACCTAACAGGTTTTTTTGGGGAGCGACAATTACAGACAAGTCAGACACTATCTGGACTGTTTTAGACTGTGTACACCAGCCCCAGATATGATGAAGGCTGGTATACGGTCACCACTAGGAATGGCTATATATACCCTGCCTGCCTGCCTGCCTGCCTGCCTGTATACTGGTACAATAGTCCTGACAAGGACTCTTCTGGTCACTAGCCTGTATTCAGACCTGGCTATACCCTGCCTGTATATAGCAACAATAGTCCTGAGAAGGACTCTGCTACTGTACTCCGACCTGGCTATACCCTGCCTGCCTGTATACAACTAGAATAGTCCTGAGAAGGACTTCTGGTCACACTGTTTGCAGCCCTGCTACGGAAATAGCTATAAAGGGCCGCAAACCTTTCCCTGAAGCAGCGACCCTCTCCCTGCACTGACTGTCTGGATAGCTGTGAGCAGAGCACAGCGCGCCGGCCGGTATAAAGGCTCGGTCACGCTGTGCAGGCCGGCCAATCACTGCAATTCCACAACTAACAGGGCTGTGGCATTGCAGTGGTCTGCCAGCCAATCCCTGCATGAGGGCTGGCTCTCAAAAGAGCGCCAACATGCAGGGATGAAGACCACGAGTACAGCACGAGTATCGCGAGATTACTCGGTCCCCGCCGAGCAGCCCGAGTACAGCGATACTCGTGCGAGTACCGAGTAGTTACAAGCATGCTCGCTCATCACTACTGTCTACTCTACCACGTTTTTATGGCGAGAGCACTCTGCACATTAAACTGTTGGCCCACCGGTTTTCTTCGAACATGGCCAAAGTGGCATTCCTAATGTCGCCCCTCGGTGGGGAGGCTCTTGTTTGGGTAAACCTCCTGCAAGAGAGAAGTGAACCGGTCACCTCTGGCGTCCTAATAGAGCAATATGTACATATTGATATGTGCCGCCCCCACGTCAGCAGCCGGGCTGCTCGGATCCGGATCCGCGGTGGCTCAAGGGGCGTCCGGACCCTTATGTATCATAAGCCAGGGAAGGAGTCTTGCGAGGATAATTTGCATATTCCCAGTGCCTTCTGGGATAAGTGAGTCACCGCGAGCTCAAGGAGAACCGGGTTTTGGCCGTTACAGCCGGAAGGAAGACTTCTGAAAACCGAATTTTAGCCTGTCTTCTTCATTGTGAGCGTGAGTCAGCAAAGTGTGAGCAAAAGTAAGTGTGAGTAGAATTGTTTGTATTTAGTTGTTTAATTACTTAACATTTGTTTAGTGCTATCCCCATTAGAAAATGTGCTCCACTATTGCTAATGCGATCCAGTGTACATCTTGTCTCATGTATGCAGTCCTTGAAAAGCCGTTCGAGGGTGCATACCGTTGTTCGAGATGTGCGCACGTTGCACATTTGGAAGCCCAGGTACTGGATCTAAATGAGCAGCTGGCAACTCTGAGATGCATTAGCAATATGGAAAGGAGTTTGCTGCTCACTGAGCAGCAGCTTGCTGGGTCAGATGTGGGGGAGGATCGTAGTAGGGAGCGGCAGGACGGTGAGGTAGGTAGCTGGGTGACAGTTAGAAAGGGGGGTAAAGGGAAAAGTGCTAGGAAGGCTAGTCCTGAACTGACACACCCCAATAGGTTTGCAAACTTGGCAGATGAGGGGGATGTCATTACAAGGGTAGCATTGCTGCAGCAAGGCATGACCTCTGAACGCCAGAGGAGTGTCTGCTCCAGGAAGGGGGGGAATAGGAGTGCAGGGCAGGCAAGACAGGTACTGGTAGTGGGGGACTCAATTATTAGGGGGACAGATAGGGCAATCTGTCACAAAGACAGGGATCGCCGAACTGTGTGTTGTCTTCCTGGCGCTCGAGTTCGGCACATCGCTGATCGGGTTGACAGATTACTGGGAGGGGCTGGAGAGGACCCATCGGTCGTTGTACACATTGGCACAAATGACAAAGTTAGAGGTAGGTGGAAGGTCCTTAAAGATGATTTCAGGGAATTAGGTTGTAAGCTTAAAGCATGGACCTCAAAGGTGGTATTTTCGGAAATACTACCTGTGCCACGAGCCACACCAGAGAGGCAAAGAGAGATCAGGGAGGTTAACAGGTGGCTCAGGAATTGGTGTAGGAAAGAGGGTTTTGGGTTCCTGGAGAATTGGGCCGACTTTTCAGTTGGCTAAAGATTCTATGCTAGGGATGGGCTGCATCTTAATGGGGAAGGTGCAGCTCTGCTGGGGCAGAAAATGGCTAGAAGGTTGGAGGAGTGTTTAAACTAGGAATGGGGGGCGAGGGTATTCACTTTATAGAAGGGGAATGTAGTGCAGATAGTGACCAGGGCACAAGTAATGAAATTGGGGGTGGTACGGGGGGAAGGGTTAGGACAGTTAATACAGTAAGCAGGAATACAGGTACAGAGTCATACGTAACGTGCATGTACACTAATGCCCGAAGCCTCACAAATAAGGTGGAGGAATTAGAATTAATATTGTTGGAAGAAAATTATGACATAGTTGGGATATCAGAGACATGGCTGGATGAGAGCTGTGACTGGGCTGTTAATTTACAGGATTATAGCCTATTCAGGAATGACCGTACAAATAAGCGAGGGGGAGGGGTGTGTCTATATGTAAAATCATCCTTAAAACCCATCCTGCGTGACAACATATGTGAGGGTACTGAGAATGTAGAGTCCCTATGGGTGGAGATAAGGGGGGGGGAGAATGAATAATAAAATACTGATAGGGGTTGTCAGGTTTCCGGGATTTCCAGTTCTCTTTTGAAAGAGCTTGCCCTCGGTTAACATGGAGTTTACTGTTCTGTTGCCCTACTTCCTGTCTAGCTGCTTAAAAGGCCGCCTCTAAGCCTAGTCCAGTGCCTGAGTATACTGCTTGCTGTGTGCTCCTGCTTTGCTGCTCCTATTTCCTGATTGACATTCGCATCCTCCTGAAAGACCACCGACGCCGACTCTGGACCTTACCCGGTTTCATCCAGCTGTGCCCGGACTCCGTCTGCCGTCTTTGGTCAGCACTTTTGCCCGGTTCCTTCTGGTTCGTAACCACTCTGGACTATCATCCCGTACGGACACTTCTGGACTTTACCTTTTGCCCCTTGTGTCCCGGCTGCTGCGCATTTAGGCCTTCCGGGGTGATTGCGAGACAGTCCCTGTATAGGGGTTCGCTCTTGGTGGTCTCCCTGGGGGAGTCCGGTGCGTGGCCCCGGGAATTCCCTTCGCTCCGATCCGGGAAGGTATTTCGTGTGTTATTGTTCTACTGTGTTTGTTCCGTTTGTGTACCTATCGTGGTTACATATTATAAACATCTCTGTACCAAGAACTCGTCTCTGGTTGTCATTGCCCTAACGCTATCGAGATCCTCAGAACATACAATAGTATTACATTATACTCAGGCCTAAAAAAAAGGATTTCGCTGGGGCAATGACTGAGACACGAGTAGATCAGCTTTTTTCCATGATTAACTCCTTGCAGCAGGAGATGGAGGCGGTACAAACTAAACTTAGAGATGTGGAGGCACAGCTAGGCCATGATCACCAGGTACTGGGTCCGGCTATTCAGGATTTGCAAACCAGAGTGGAGGCTCAGGAAGCCGCCCCCACTACGTCCGTATCTGCTGCTGGTATGCCTAGGTTACCCCCATTTCGTTTCAATGGTGATCGTAGTCAGTTTCGTGGTTTTGTCAACCAGTGTATACTATTTTTTGATGTACATGCTGATTATTACCGTTCTGACCGCTCGAAAGTGTTATGTATAATCATGTTATTAACCTCCCGAGCACTGGCTTGGGCTAATCCTATGATAGAGAATCGGGATATCCGTTTAAATCACCTGGATGACTTTCTGACCGCAATGGCGCAAATGTTTGATGATCCGAACCGCCGTGCTACCGCTGAATCGGCTCTCCTTTCCTTACGTCAGGGAAAGCGGTCTGTCGTTGAATACGCCACTGAGTTCAAGAGGTTAGTGGTAGACACTGACTGGGGAAACAATGCGTTATTATCAGTTTTCAGAAAGGGTTTGTCCGGTACCATCAAGGACGAGTTAGCTCGTTCCGAATCTCCAGGTGATTTCGAACTGTTTCTCCAACACTGTGTGCGTATTGATACCCGCTTGACGGAACGTAGACAGGAAAAATGGGCAGCTGTAAACCGGGTAACCAACTTTGCGTTTCCTTCCAGAGAACCCGCTCCCAGGACGCCACGGGAGGCCGAGGACGTTCCTATGCAAGTGGACTCTCTGCAAAAGCGAGAGACCAACGAACGTCGTGAACACCGGCTCCGTGAGCGTTTGTGTTTCTATTGCGGTCAATCGGACCATTTCTTGATCGACTGCCCGAGACGTCCAAATCGCCCAAATAAGGTATTGGCAGCCATGGCAGAGTGTGACAACACGGACGCAGAGTCCGATATCTCTGAGGCAAGTGGACACCTGGATGCGGTATTTCCCTTGACTGTAATGTCAACATCACCTAAGGACTCAGAAGGGAAATACACCCATTGCTCGCTTCCCATTCAGATCCGGTGGGAGGGACAGTTAATACCTACATCTGCAATGATAGACTCTGGGGCAGGGGGTAATTTCATGGACTCTTCTTTTGCCAGGAAACACGGTATCCGGACTCGGCAACGATCCTCACCGGTTACCATGGAGACGGTAGACGGATCTCCGTTAGTTTCTGGACCAGTTGATCAGGAAACAGTACCCCTAGAATGCGTGATGAAGCCAGGTCAGCAGGAGACCCTTGTTTTCATGATGATTTCTTCTCCCCATTTTCCGATCATTTTAGGAATTCCGTGGCTACGGTCTACCAATCCAGTCATCGATTGGGAGACTAAGGAAATATCCTTCCCACCGCAGAGTGGTCCGACCATAAGTCCAACTGTACCGGTTCCAGTAACACCGACTGCGGAGGGCACTGTACAGGTACCTGTTTTACCCTCGGTTTATCATGACTTCGCGGATATATGCGACAAAAGAAAAGCAGATCGGCTTCCCCCGCATAGACCGTATGATTGCCCCATAGACTTACTCCCAGGGGCGGAGATCCCGTTTGGTCATGTCTACCCGTTGGCGACACCTGAGCTAGAAGCACTAAAAGAGTACATCGATGAAAGTCTAGCCAAGGGATTTATTCGCCCGTCTACCTCACCAGCAGGGGCACCCATGTATAAGGTAGGGGACTCAGTATGGTTATCCACCAAGAACCTGAGATTGGCTGTTCCTTCGCAGAAGCTGGGACAGAAGTTCATCGGTCCGTTTAAGATCACCGGGATCGTGAGCCCTGTGGCCTGTCAGCTACGGTTACCGCACCATCTAAAGGTTCACCCGGTCTTTCATGTTTCTCTCCTCAAACCCGTTTCTCCTAATACGTTCCATGGTCGTGTCGTGCCTCCTCCTCCGCCTGTGATGGTTGACGGCGAGGAGCAGTTCGTGGTTGAGGACATTATTGACTCCCGGCTCCATCGTCATAGGCTTCAGTATCTGGTACGTTGGCAGGGGTACGCCCCCGAGGACGATTCCTGGGAACCGGTGGGTAACATTCGGGCACCCCGGAAGATTGCTCAGTTTCATCGGCGGTACCCGGACAAGCCAGGCCCTGATCCGTCCTGAGGCCGTTTCTGGGGGGGGGAGTAATGTCAGGTTTCCGGGATTTCCAGTTCTCTTTTGAAAGAGCTTGCCCTCGGTTAACATGGAGTTTACTGTTCTGTTGCCCTACTTCCTGTCTAGCTGCTTAAAAGGCCGCCTCTAAGCCTAGTCCAGTGCCTGAGTATACTGCTTGCTGTGTGCTCCTGCTTTGCTGCTCCTATTTCCTGATTGACATTCGGATCCTCCTGAAAGACCACCGACGCCGACTCTGGACCTTACCCGGTTTCATCCAGCTGTGCCCGGACTCCGTCTGCCGTCTTTGGTCAGCACTTTTGCCCGGTTCCTTCTGGTTCGTAACCACTCTGGACTATCATCCCGTACGGACACTTCTGGACTTTACCTTTTGCCCCTTGTGTCCCGGCTGCTGCGCATTTAGGCCTTCCGGGGTGATTGCCAGACAGTCCCTGTATAGGGGTTCGCTCTTGGTGGTCTCCCTGGGGGAGTCCGGTGCGTGGCCCCGGGAATTCCCTTCGCTCCGATCCGGGAAGGTATTTCGTGTCTTATTATTCTACTGTGTTTGTTCCGTTTGTGTACCTATCGTGGTTACATATTATAAACATCTCTGTACCAAGAACTCGTCTCTGGTTGTCATTGCCCTAACGCTATCGAGATCCTCAGAACATACAATAGTATTACAGGGGTGTGTTATAAGACGCCGAATATTATGGAAGAGGTAGAGAATCTCCTCATAAAGCAAATTGATAAAGCAGCGAGTCTCGGAGAGGTAATTATTATGGGGGACTTTAACTATCCTGATATAAATTGGGGAACAGAAACTTGCAGTTCCAGCAAAGGAAATAGATTTTTGATAACAATGAAAGATAATTACTTTTCACAAATGGTACAGGACCCCACAAGAGGGGGAGCACTACTAGACCTTGTACTAACCAATAGGCCAGACCGCATATCAAATATACAAGTTGGGGGTTACTTGGGGAATAGTGATCACAAAATAATAAGTTTTCATGTATTCTTTAGTAAGATGTCTAGTAGAGGGGCTACAAGGACACTAAACTTCAGGAAAGCAAATTTTAAACGGTTGAGAGATGATCTTAGTGCAATAAAATGGGATGATGTACTAAGTAATAAAAGTACACAAAGCAAATGGGAGACTTTTATGAGCATCCTGAATAGGGCTTGTGCAGAAAATATACCCTATGGGAACAAACATCCTAGAAATAGGAGGAAACCCCTATGGCTAAATAGAGCTGTAAGGGAAGCAATAAAAGAAAAACAGAAAGCCTTAAAAGAATTAAAGAGGGTAGGTAGTGATGAGGCATTATATAATTATAGAAAATTAAATAAAATATGTGAAAAGCAAATTAAGTTAGCTAAGTTTGAGACAGAGAGACTCATTGCGAGAGAAAGTAAAAATAAACCTAAAATATTCTTTAACTACATAAACAGTAAAAAACTGAAAAGCGATAGTGTTGGCCCCCTTAAAAATAGTCTTGGTGAAATGGTGGAAGGGGATGAGGGTAAAGCCAACCTGCTGAATGACTTTTTTCCTACGGTTTTTATACAAGAAAATGCCATGGCAGATGACATGACCAGTGATACCATAAATTCACCCTTGAATATTACCTGCTTAACCCAGCAGGAAGTACGCTGCCTCCTCGAAATCACTAAGGTTGACAAATCTCCGGGCCCGGATGGCATACACCCCAGAGTACTACAGGAATTGAGTTCTGTGATAGATAGACCATTATTTTTAATCTTCTCAGATTCCTTAATAACTGGGTCGGTACCGCAGGACTGGCGCATAGCAAATGTGGTGCCAATATTCAAAAAGGGGACAAAAACTGAGCCGGGAAATTATAGGCCGGTAAGTTTAACCTCTACGGTTGGTAAAATCCTTGAGGGTTTCTTGAGAGATGCTATACTGGAGTATCTCAAGAAAAATAACCTTATGACAGAGTATCAACATGGGTTTATGAGGGATCGATCCTGTCAAACTAATTTGATCAGCTTCTATGAAGAGGTAAGTCCAAGCCTGGACCAGGGAAATGCAGTGGATGTTGTGTATATGGACTTTTCAAAAGCTTTTGATACGGTGCCACACAAAAGGTTGGTACATAAAATGAGAATAATGGGGATAGGGGAAAATATGTGTAACTGGGTTAAAAACTGGCTCAGTGATAGGAAACAAAGGGTGGTTATTAATGGTACGTACTCGGACTGGGTCTCAGTTCATAGTGGGGTACCACAGGGGTCAGTATTGGGCCCGCTTCTTTTCAACATATTTATAAATGACCTTGTTGGGGGCATGCGGAGTAGAATTTCAATATTTGCAGATGATACTAAACTCTGCAGGGTAATCAATACAGAGGAGGATAATTTTATATTACAGGGAGATTTATGTAAATTGGAGGATTGGGCTGAGAAGTGGCAATTGAAGTTTAATGTAGATAAATGTAAGGTCATGCACTTGGGTAGAGGAAATAACATTTATGATTATGTACTTAATTGTAGAACACTGGGTAAAACAGACACAGAAAAAGACTTGGGTGTATGGGTGGATGGTAAACTTCACTTTAGTGGCCAGTGTCAGGCAGCTGCTGCCAGGGCTAATAAAATAATGGGATGTATTAAAAGAGGTATAAGTGTTCATGAAAAAAATATAGTTCTACCTCTGTACAAGTCACTAGTGCGACCGCACGTAGTATACTGTGTACAATTCTGGTCACCGATATATAAGAAGGACATAGCTGAACTGGAGAGGGTGCAGAGAAGAGCGACCAAGATTATTAGAGGAATGGGGGGGCTGCAATACCAAGACAGGTTATTAAACTTGGGGTTATTTAGTTTGGAAAAACGAAGGCTTAGGGGGGATCTAATCACAATGTATAAATATATGAGGGGACAGTACAGAGACCTTTCCAAAGATCTTTTTACACCTAGGCCTGCGACTGGAACACGGGGGCATCCGCTACGTCTTGAGGAAAGAAGGTTTAATCATAATCACAGACGAGGATTTTTTACTGTACGAGCAGTGACTATGGAACTCTCTGCCGCATGATGTTGTAATGAGAGATTCACTACTCACATTTAAGCAGAGCCTGGACGCCTTTCTTGAAAAATGTAATATTACCAGTTATGTATATTAGATTTTATGACAGGGTATTGATCCAGGGAACTAGTCTGATTGCCGGATGTGGAGTCAGGAAGGAAATTTTTTCCCCATTGGAACTTGTTTGCCACATTGGGGTTTTTTTTGCCTTCCTCTGGATCAACATGTTAGGCTACGGGTTGAACTAGATGGACTTAGAGTCTCCCTTCAACCTTAAAAACTATGATACTATGATACTATGACCCGGGGGGTCGTGTGGCCACTCAAAATGAAGGGGGTATTTACAGGGAATTATAAATTTAGAGTTTGTGACGCCACCTGTGGTGTGTGGTAAGGTGGAGTACCACCGCTGTCCTGTCCATCCTGTCTGTCCTGTTATCGGAGATGCGACATTGTACTTTGCGGGGTCGTTATTGGTTTATTATTTTCTATATTCCTATGGACAAATAAAAATAAATATTGAACACTCTGTTTAAATTGTTTTTCCCAAGTTTGGAAGTTATCACTTATCTTCTGGAATGGGGATGACTTTCCAATCGCTGTGGATCTGATGGCTGGGTCCCCACAATCCTGAGAAATGTGGCTGTGAAGACGCCATGTAAATGGAGTTGTAGTTGATCATTCGCTCTGCTGCGCCATTCACATGTGGCTCTTACAATAACTGTAAAACAGAAGAGAGGACAAACGATCAAAGCCCAATAAGAATAAGAATCAAATTCATACAAAAAGTGATTTTATTATTATTAACAAGTGTTCTCACAAGTATTTCAGTGGACACAAAATATGCATCATATATATCATATAAAACTCAAATTTATACAGCGGAGTTGTGTGGTTGTGACCACCATAGCATATCCTATTATAGTATATAGCCTCTAGTCATGCTCATAATATCTATATTAATATGATAGAGGGTATATTTATTCAAAAACATCCAGCATATGTGTCTATATATATACTGATAGTCACTTTCAAGTAACTTTTACAAATGGCCAGCAGGGGTCACTATATCATTTTGACAATTGGACAGCAGGAGTCGCTATGCCGTGGATTTAACTAGCAATCAATGTATGGCCAAAAAGAGACCTATGTATCATGTACTAGATATCCAGCTAGATATACAGATCCTGCAAACCTTCAATCAGCATTGCCGTACTGGACATCAAAACTAGCAGGCAATCCCATATATTCTGGCATATTATATCCACCAAACCCAGGGATCACCAAAGTATACAGACCGCTATACCATAAGATTTTACTAGCAATCAATATACAGCCATAAAATACATGGATTAGACTATGGACTTGACTAGTATAAACAGATAACCAGCAGGGGTCGCTACACCGTAGACTATACTGATGACCAATATGCAGCCAAGAAAGACCTATATATCATATGCTAGACATCCCAGTCATAATGCCTCAGATCGACATCACCGCATCAAAACCAAGGCTAACTAAACTACCGTTGTTATAGCATGTCATATAAATCAAGCCATAGTGGTCACCAAGACATACAAATTGTAATTACCGCTGTGTAAGTGGAACTCCCGACACGTGTTTCGGCTTCTCAACCTTCGTCAGGGGGCGTGTCTAATAACCCGGGAGCACAGGCTTTAAATACTGCCTGTCTCCAATCATCATCAACCCCTTGGATGACGCGCGCGTTGTCATGACGCCTTGCCGACGCTAATCCAGCTACCGCGTCACCAGTTATCAGCCCCAGGATATTATAACCCGGGAGTGAAAAACCAGTATAGACACAGCAGACTGGTCAGGGCCGGCCGCCAGTGACAGCCGTGCGTGCAGGTATCAGATGAAATATATGTGCAAAAAACATAATAATTATGTGATATATATAAACTGGTGATCTGAAAAATATCATCTCATGAGACTGAAGTAATATGGAATAATATGTATGTACCCATCTACAATTTCTGGCATATAAGTATCTACAAAGAAGATGACAGTTGAGGATATTGAGACAAGACGTATAATGTTGTAAAATAGTATATAGACTACCATATTTATACACATTTCCAAATCACATAAAGACAGGAGGATAAACAAAAGTCCCCCATTAGTCAAACGGCCATAGTGGTTTCTATTTAACATTTTTCATATATCCACTGAACGATATCATTCGACCGTTATCCATTATATCAGCTAATGCACAAAAAATAAGATGTCAAATCCTCAGTCTTTTCCATTTAATTTTCTTCCGTCAATAGATATATCATCATTCATGAGAAAAAATTCACAGATAACTAGAAATAATAAAACAAGAGGGTTAATTAGACACAAATTAATTAACACTATAAAAGTAGATGCATCTACGGCACATAAATATATATAGGGCGTTCCAGGTCCTGTATGACAAAAACAGCATAATATACTATAAAAATGACGCGAAGCTAATATTTTCATTGAGGCCAGATGGACACACAGTACCCAATGTGTATATCCATCTGGCCTCAAGTTGGGCCAATCTCCTGCTGATCTCACCACCCCTTATCCCCAAGTCAATTTGGTCGATACCTTTTACCCTTAGTAGGCCACTATTACAGGAATGAAATTTGTAAAAATGTCTTGGAAGGGTTTTTAGACCTTCAATATCAGTCGCATTGCGTGCAGCTTCAATCCCCAATATATGCTCACGAGTGCGTACCTTCAGCTGACGTGTCGTGAGTCCTATATAGATTTTGGGACAAGGACATGTCGCATAATATATAACTGCCCTAGAGTTGCATGTTATATATTTCCGTATTTCATATGTTTTAAGATTTTTAGCGTCAGTGAAGGTACTCTCACGGCATATATTGGGGCATGCGACGCACCCTCCACACGGGAAGCATCCCAATTTTACATTGGGTTTGAAATTTCCCAAAAATGTGGGATCTCTTCTATTGCTCCCATAGTGGCTACGGATCAAATGATCCCGAAGGTTTTTATTCCTACGCATGGTAATCGATATCTTCTCGGGGACAATTTTGTTAAGGGTGGGGTCAGCTTGGAGTATGGGCCATGCCTTCTCCAGGCATTCACGTATGGATGGAATTTGCGCACAATAGTTGGTCACAAAGCGAATTTTGTCACTTGACTCAGATTTCGGTTGGGAATATAATAGTGAATTTCTAGATGAATGTTTGGCTCTGTGGTATGCTTTTTTTATTACTCGCCCACTATACCCACTCTCTTTAAATCTTGCCTTAAGATTGTGAGCCTGTTGTTCGAAATCCACATCAGTCGAGCAGATCCTCCTAAGCCGGAGAAACTGCCCGACCGGTACCGATCTGATCATAAATTGGGGATGGGCAGAAGATGCATGGAGGAGCATATTTGTTGAAGTCGGTTTACGATATAGATCTGACTGTAGGAAACCGTCATCATCCTTCCTTATCAAAACATCCAGGAACTCAATCTGTTCAAAGGACCACTGAAACGTGATTTTGATGTTGCGTCCCCCCGAATTCATTCCCTGCATAAATAAATTAAGTTCCTCAACCGACCCCTGCCAGATCATGAAGATATCGTCGATGTACCGCGCCCAAAATAGGACGCGGTCCATCAACGGCTGCTGATCTGACAGGAGGAGGTCCCTCTCCCACAGCCCCAGGAATAAATTAGCATATGAGGGGGCAAAAGCCGCCCCCATTGCAGTACCCTGGAGCTGTAGGTAAAAGGAACCCATAAAAATAAAAAAATTATGTGTAAGGGAGAATTCGAGGAGACGCAACACCAGCCCACGAAAATCCGAAGGCATATCAGCCATATCCAAATGAAATTTGGTAGCTTCAATGCCATCTTTATGAATGATACTGGTGTATAGTGACTCAACGTCTCCAGTCACCAGTATCGTATCATTGCCAACATATAAACCGTCGATCTTCCTAAGGAAGTCGCCGGTATCCTTGATGTATGATGGTAAACTTTCAACCATCGGCTGAAGAATGGAATCAATCCAACGGTTGACTTTTTCAAGGAAATTGCCGCATCCCGATATAATCGGTCTACCTGGGGGTATGGAGGCATTTTTATGTACTTTAGGCAATAGATAGAAAGTGGCAATTGTTGGTTCGGCCACCAGTAGCGCCGAAGCCAGCCCCCTGTCGACAACACCGCCATCTGCTGCTTCACCAATGATTTTTTTAAGTTGTGATGTAAATGAAGAGAGGGGATTGAAAGTCATTTTTTTATAGCATGTTTCATTTTTCAGTTGTTTAAATGCCTCTCTCTCGTACATTGTGGTGGGCCAGATGACGATGTTGCCGCCCTTGTCTGCTGGCTTCAGCACCACTTCTGGAAGCTCCTTGAGTTCCCGTAGTCTCAGACGTTCAGCTCTTGATAGATTATCTTTCCGTATTATAGGAGAAATTTTCTCCAATTCTTGGGTAACTACTTTAACAAAAAGTTCCACATTGGCACAAGTTGCCAACGGAAGGAATTTTTTGGAACGAGGTTTGATGGAGGAAGGAATCTTACCGCTAATCTCAGTGTCATGTTCTTCGGCCAGTTCCTGAAGTATATTTATCGCAGTTTGTTCCTCTGCTGTAGGAAATAAAGAATGTAACGTGTCATCAAAAAAATGTTTTTTGAAAATAATTGACCTTGCAAATATATGCAGGTCTTTGATGACAGAAAACAAATCAATATTTGCAGCAGGGGAAAAGGACAGACCCTTTTCCAACAATTGCAAATCAGTACTGGATAGTTGGTGCGAACTTAAATTAATTACCTTATTGTCTGCTTTACGATATCCAGATCCATTTTTATAATTAAAAAATTTGCGGTTTGATCGATTTCCTCCATCCAATCTCGCCCCAGAACGTGTGATGACCCCAGACATAGAATTGTCGGAGATGTCACTTGTGGTTGTCAAGGAGGATTGTGACGATGTCCTACTAGGTCCCGGATTACCTTCATTGGGTCTCCTCCATGCATAAACCAATTTCTTTTGAAAATTGCCTTGGTCTCTATTCAATTTGGAGGCCTGAGTTGAATGTATCTTTTTGACCACCTGCTCAAGTTTTTTCATAAGCGTGTCATCATAAACCTTTAGCTTCTCTTCAGGGCATATAGATCTAAATTCACTTTGCTTTATAACTGTCTGTACTCATGTGCCGCCCCCGTGTCAGCAGCCGGGCTGCTCGGATCCGGATCCGCGGTGGCTCGAGGGGTGTCCGGACCGGGGGGTCGTGTGGCCACTCGAAGGGGGTATTTACAGGGGATAGTGTTAGGGGTACTTTACATGTTGCGACATCGCTAGCATCGGCTAGCGATGTCGAGCGCGATAGCACCTGCCCCCGTCGCACATGCGATATCTGATGATCGCTGCCGTAGCGAACACTATCGCTACGGCAGCTTCACACGCACATACCTGGTCGGCGACGTCGCGGTGACCGCCGAACAATCCCTCCTTAAAGGGGGAGGTGTGTTCAGCATCACCGCGACATCACCGCGACGTCACTAAGCGGCCGGCCAATAGAAGCGGAGGGGCGGAGATGAGCGGGATGTAACATCCCGCCCACCTTCTTCCTTCCGCATTGCCGATGGACGCAGGTAAGGAGATGTTTGTCGTTCCTGCGGGTTTACACACAGCGATGTGTGGTGCTGCAGGAACGACAAACAACATCGTACCTGCGGCCGAATCGACATTATGGAAATGAACGACATTATGCAGATGAGTGATATTGTACGCTTCTGCGCTCGTTCATCGTCGCACCTAGGATTTACACGTTGCAATGTCACTACCGGTGCCGGATGTGCGTCACTAACGATGTGACCCTGACGATATATCGGTAGCTATGTCGCAACGTGTAAAGCCCGCCTTAGAGTTCGTGATGCCACCCGTGGTATGTGGTAATGTGGAGTACCACCGCTACAGTTGGGAGTACCCGGGGTGATGACGGGGGCAGCCAGGTGTTGCGACCCTCCACAGGTAGAGGTTGACTCGCCCACCCCAGGGCTCTGGGACACCTGGTGCCGGGCCGGACTAGTCCGGGGGTAGTCAGCGGTGGCAGGGCCCGGCTCCGTGCCCTGGCGGGGTCAACTAATATGGCGGTTTTGATGGGGGATGGTGAGATTAAAGTTTATATTATATTCATGACGCCACCTGTGGATTGCGGCTATGGAGCCGTCGCTGCTGGATAGGGCCTCCGGGGCTGATGGAATGGCAGCTGGGATGGTTCTGCTCCCCACAGGTGGAGCGGTACCCCGGGGTAAACATTGGTGCTTATGAGAGTCTATGCAGTGGTGGAGGCGGTGCAGGGCCGAATGACGGAAGCGACACCAGGAGTTGCAGTTTCAACGTCTTTACTCACTGTTTCTGAGTCCAGTTGCCCAATGGTATGCTGGGATCCACTGTCTGGGACCTCCACCGATCCCAGGTATTTCTTAGGGTTAATACCGGTGCACCACTTTGATGTCTCCTTCCTTGGCTGGCTTCACAGCCTTGACTTTGATAGTTGAACTAGTCTTGGCCTCTACCATAGAATCTGGACAAGGGGACTTGCCTGACTGGAATCTTGTCCTCTTCCCAGGGAATCTACAGCAGGTTGTGGCCCTGGGCGCTTGCAACCACCCTGGGCCTTCGGTGTTTACTTTAAGAAATGTCTCTCTTCCCTTAGTTTCTAGGGACCGTCCCTGAATGCAGCCAGATCCCTCCACTCGATCTTCCAGTGGAACAGGCCACGAGCTAATAAGCCTGCCGTGGCCCTGGAATCCTTTCTTCTCTGTCTGTGGTGTCACCTGGGCCTAGCTGGGCCCCAGAATCTCCACCAGGAAACTTCTCTCTCTCCTTTCTGCTCCTGACTGACTAGAGTACTACTCTACTTCACTTCTCCTGAGGTAACTACCTCCCTCTCCTCCTCCCTCAGACTGTCTGTTTTCCTTGTACTTGAACTTCCTGTTCCTACTCTCCCTTTCAGTTGGCTCCTCCCCCTTTCCCTGTTGCTAGGCCCCACCCTATGGGAGAAGAGATGGGTCTTACGGACCCCCCCACGCCTACAGCATGGGGAAGTAGCTGCCACTATCTCCGGTCCCAAAATATGCCTGACAATAGGTGTAGTGGGAATTTGCCTGTGGACCGGTATGTACCCTTGTCCTTACCCAGGATGGGACATCACACCTCTGGATGAGGTGCAATATCTCTGTGGCGACAGAAGCCTCGGGCGCCACAGGGGGATGCCCCGGGACTCGGTGATGGGGACGGAAAGTGCCGTTGGGGGATGACAGGGTCAGTTGCATACTCACTCAGTTCATGAAGCAGACACCGACAACTTGGAAAACCAAAGTTCTGGACACTGCTGCCGCCGAGGGGAGCTAGTTTGGGTCCCGTCCCCGATGGTGTTGCCTGATGATCTGTGACCTCTTCCCTGGCACTTTGTCTACTTATTAGTTGGCCCCAGTAGCATAAAACTAATTGGGTCCTACTCCCCAGTGTAGCTAATTGAGGGAGCTTGCTCTCAGGGTTCACGCTTGGGATTTCCTGAACCATTTTGTGGAAAGTCCTATTCCCCTCGTTGCGCTAGTACCCCAATTTTGGAGCAGGTGGAGAGCAGATCTTGAAGGCTCCGTTATCGTCGGGTGAAAATTCAGGTTGCCTAAAGCTACTCCCTGACTCAGGGTCCACGTACCCAGTCGTGCCTTGTTCCCAGCCTGGTGATGGTGTAAGGCCGCCGGCTGTCCTCCTCGACAGTTCCGTGCCCCTTGCCATGATCCCCTGCGACCGGGGGTCCAGCTCCTACTAGGCCCAGACCACAGTCTGCCACCTAGTTACTTCCAAGGAGCCCGGCTCCTGACCTCCTCTCTCCTTCACCTCCAACACTACACTGGCCTACTCGTGACCTCCCCTTACCAAGCCCCCAAGTGGGCGACCCTATTCCTCTCAGGCCGTCCACTGGTGTGTCTGGTGGGTGTGGTGCAGAGTGTTCCTAGGATTTTGATTTGCTGGTTTTGGCAACACCACAAGTTGGGGACCCGTAACCAAGGAGGAGGTGGATATTGCACAGAAGGGCAGATTGCACAATACCCTGTGACGGCCTGATAGGCCAGGGCGTCACAGATACATATTTACAGGACTGAATACCTAAATACCTGTTACAATTCTGACACACCCTCTGTCTGCATAGTTAAATCAAACCTTTGCTTTCTGAATTTCAGATTCCTGTAGGTTCATCTCTCTCTTCCTTTGTCAGCCATGGCGTCTGCTATTCTGAGTGACAATCTGCTCTGCTCCATCTGTTTATCTATTTTTAAGGATTCTGTAACGCTGAGATGTGGACACAACTTCTGCCGGGTCTGTATTGATCGTGTGCTGGATACACAGGACGGGTCTGGAGTTAATTCCTGTCCTGACTGCAGAGAAGTTTCAGGAGCGGCCGGCGCTGATGAGGAACATAAATCTTCATAATGTCGCAGAATGATTCCTGATTACTCAGCAAGAACAAGAGGAGATCACCGGGATCTGCTGCACTTACTGTGTGGACTCTCCTGTACCTGCTGTTAGATCCTGTCTACACTGTGAGGCTTCTCTGTGTGAGAAACACCTGAGGGCTCACAGCAAATCACCAGAACACGTCTTATCTGATCCCAGCACTTCTCTGGAGAAAAGGAAATGTTCTGTCCATAAGAAGATCCTGGAATATTACTGCACTGAGGACGCGGCTTGTATCTGTGTGTCCTGCAGTTTGATTGGGAAACATAATGGACATAAAATGGAGTCACTGGATGAGGCCTCAGGAAACAAGAAGAAGAAACTGAGAAATGTTCTTCAGAAACTGACCACAAAGAGAGAGAAGACTGAGGACAGAGTCCGGAGTCTGGAGGAGCGTAGGAGAAAAGCTCAAGAAAAAGCAGCTGGAGAAGCCGAGAGAGTCACTGCCCTGTGTACAGACATCAGGAGACGGGTGGACGACCTGGAGAAGAAGGTCCTGAGTGAGATCTCAAGGCAGGAAAAGGAAGAGTCACTGTCACTGTCTGCTCTGATCCATCAGCTGGAAATAAAGAAGGACGAGCTGTCCAGGAAGATGAGGCACATTGAGGAGCTGTGTAACATGACTGATCCACTGACCGTCTTACAGGATCCAGACACCGGTGACTTGTGTGATCCTGAGGAGGAGGGAGGTGATGAGGACACAGGGGAACATGATAAACAGCTCCATGATGGAGATGACCTGGATGTGGCTGTGATCTCACACACATTACACACATTATGTGAGGTAATAACAGGTATAAGGAGCGGGATCTATGTGGAGGATCCTGCAGACATATTACTGGATGTAAACACAGCTGGTAATAATGTCCTTATATCAGACGACCTGAAAACTACGACCTGCACAGAAGAGAAGCAGAATCGTCCAGAAACAGCAGAGAGATTCCAGGAGGATCAGGTGATGAGCAGGAGGGGATTTACCTCAGGACAACATTACTGGGATGTGGAGATCAGTGCAGGTGCATGGAGGGTGGGGATGTGTTATCCCAGTATAGACAGGAGGGGGAGGCAGTCACTGATTGGAATTAATAACAAGTCCTGGGGTTTGTGGAGAGTGAGACGTATTAATAATCAATATTCAGTGATACATGACAGTAAAGCTATCGTGTTACCTGACAATATGTGCAGTGATAGAGTCAGGATCTGTCTGGATTATGGGGCCGGGCAGTTGTCCTTTTATGAGCTGTGTGACCCCATCAGACACTTACACACCTTCACTGCCGCCTTCTCCGAGCCCCTTCATGCTGTATTATATGTATATGATGGTTCTATAAAGATATTAGGGAGAAGCAGCAACTGGGAGAAACCATCAAAAGGCCCTGTGCGCGTTAGAAAAATGATTTTTCTCAAGAAATTTCTTGAGAGTCTGAAAGATTACCGCACTTGTGTTAAAAAAATGCACCATTAACGCACCGAAAAACACATGCGTTTTTACCGTGTTTTACCGCCTTTTTGATGCATTTTTTCTGCAGGTTGGTCCTTGCGTTATTTTACCATTATCTATGGCAAATAACGCAGGTACCTGCAGAAAAGAAGTGACATGCACATTCTTTTTGTCAAGAAATTCTGCAGAAAGAGTATTCTTGAGAAACAAAATGCAGCGTGCGCAAATATATATTATTATTATTATTATTTATTATTATAGTGCCATTTATTCCATGGCGCTTTACAAGTGAAAGAGGGTATACGTACAACAATCATTAACAGTACAAGACAGACTGGTATAGGAGGAGAGAGGACCCTGCCCGCGAGGGCTCACAGTCTACAGGGAATGGATGATGGTACAATAGGTGAGGACAGAGCTGGTTGCGCAGTGGTCTACTGGGCTGAGGGCTATTGTAGGTTGTAGGCTTGTTGGAAGAGGTGGGTCTTGAGGTTCCTTTTGAAGCTTTCCACGGTAGTGGAGAGTCTGATGTGCTGAGGTAGAGCGTTCCAGAGTATGGGAGATGCACGGGAGAAATCTTGTACACGATTGTGGGAAGAGGAGATAAGAGAGGAGCAGAGAAGGAGATCTTGTGAGGATCTAAGGTTGCGTGCAGGTAGGTACTGGGAGACTCGGTCACAGATGTAGGGAGGAGACAGGTTGTGCATGGCTTTGTATGTCATGGTTAATGTTTTGAACTGGAGTCGTTGGGCGATGGGAAGCCAGTGAAGGGATTGGCAGAGTGGCGAGGCTGGGGAGTAGCGAGGGGAGAGGTGGATTAAGCGGGCTGCAGAGTTTAGGATAGATTGGAGGGGTGCAAGAGTGTTGGAAGGAAGGCCAGAGAGCAGGAGGTTGCAGTAGTCGAGGCGGGAGATGATGAGGGCATGCACTAATGTTTTTGCAGATTCTTGGTTAAGAAAAGCACGGATCCGGGAGATATTTTTGAGTTGTAATCGGCATGAGTTGAAGAGGGCTTGGATGTGTGGCTTGAAGGATAGAGCAGAGTCGAGGGTCACTCCAAGGCAACGAGCTTGTGAGACTGGGGTGAGTGAGCAACCATCAAGTTTGATGGAAAGGCTTGTTGGAGGAGATGAGTGAGGAGGAGGAAAGACAAACTCTGTTTTGTCCATGTTAAGTTTTAGGAATCGTGCAGAGAAGAAGGATGAAATAGCAGACAAATATTGTGGTATTTTGGTTAGTAGAAAGGTGATGTCAGGTCCAGAGAGGTAGATCTGTGTGTCATCGGCATAGAGATGATACTGGAAGCCGTGGGACTCTATGAGCTGTCCCAAGCCGAAGGTGTAGATGGAGAACAGCAGGGGTCCAAGAACTGAGCCTTGAGGGACACCGACAGATAGGGGGCGAGATGAGGAAGTGGTGTGAGAATGGGAGACGCTGAAAGTTCGGTTGGTTAGGTATGAGGAGATCCAAGATAGGGCCAAGTCTGTGATGCCCAGAGATGAGAGAATCTGTAGTAGGAGGGAATGGTCTACTGTGTCGAAGGCAGAGGACAGGTCCAGGAGGAGGAGGATAGAGTAGTGTCGCTTGGCTCTGGCGGTTAGTAGATCATTGGTGACTTTGGTTAGGGCAGTTTCGGTAGAATGATGTGGTCGGAAGCCAGATTGAAGCCGGTCAAAGAGGGAGCAGGAGGAGAGGTATGAGGACAATTCAAGATGGACATGCTGTTCCAGTAGTTTTGAGGCGTAGGGGAGAAGGGATATGGGGCGATAGTTTGACACAGAGGATGGGTCAAGGGAGGGCTTTTTGAGGATGGGTGTAATAGAGGCATGTTTAAAGCATGAAGGGAATACACCACTTGCTAGTGATAGGTTGAAGAGATGGGTTAGGGCTGGGATGAGGACTGCGGTGATGTTGGGGATGAGGTGCGATGGGAGCGGGTCCAGTGCACAGGTGGTTAGATGTGATCTTGAGAGTAGAGTGGAAAGATTGTTTTCTGTCATGGTGGAGAAGCTGGATTTGGAGGAGGAGGGATGAGTAGCTATGATGAGGGGCTGTGGTGATTGTGGGCCAAAGCTTGCTCTGATGTTGTCAATCTTCCACTTGAAGAAAGAGGCAAAGTCTTCAGCTGAGATGAGAGGAGAGGGAGGTGGTGCCGGAGGACGGAGGAGAGAATTGAAAGTGTTGAATAGCTGTTTAGGGTTGTGAGAGAAAGAAGATATGAGGGATGAGAAGTAGGTTTGTTTTGCAGCAGTGAGTGTGGACTTGAAAGTGGTGAGGGACTCTTTATATGCAATGAAGTGCTCAGTGGAATGAGACCTCTTCCATCTGCGCTCAGCAATTCTGGAAGCCCGTCTAAGTTCTTTAGTCTGCCTTGTGTGCCAGGGTTGCCTGTTGATTGTGCGGGTTTTGGTGTGTGTGAGGGGGGCAGCTGATTCGAGAGCTGCAGAGATTGTAGTGTTGTATAAAGTTGCAGCGGCATCTGCATCATGTAGAAATGCAATGTCTGTGAGGGGGAGAAGGGACTGAAAAAGGGCGTGTAAATCAATGTGTTTGATATTTCTGCGAGGGTGTGAAAATTTGTGGAGGGGGGTTGCATACTTGGAGAAGAGAGGGAAGAGAATGTGAGTAGGTTGTGGTCAGACAGGGGGAGAGGCAAGTTAGAGAGGTTAGATAGGGAACAGAGGCGAGTGAAGATGAGGTCCAGCGTGTGGCCATCTTTGTGAGTAGCTGCAGAAGACCATTGGGTGAGGCTGAAGGAGGAAGTGAGTGTTAGAAGTTTGGAGACAGATGAGTGGGATGTGTCAATGGGGATATTGAAATCACCCATGATGATGGTGGGGATGTCGGTGGAAAGGAAGTGTAGTAGCCAGGTGGTGAAATGGTCAAAAAAGGCAGTGGCTGGCCCTGGAGGGCGGTAAATGACAGCCAGCTGAAGGTTGGAGGGGGCGTAGATGCGTACGGAGTGCACCTCAAAAGAGGGGAGCGTGACAGAGGGTGGTAGTGGAATTGGTGTAAAGGAGCATTGGTCGGACAGGAGCAAACCAACTCCTCCACCATGCTTGTTAGTGGGGCGGGGGGTGTGAGAGAGTTGGAGACCGCCATAAGAAAGTGCAGCAGGAGAGGCAGTGTCAGAGGGGGTGAGCCAGGTTTCTGTGATGGCGAACAGATCATGAATGTAGGATAGTTTGTTGCAGACAGAGCGAGCGTTCCATAGAGCTCCTGTTAGTGGGACTGGAGGAGCGGGGGCTGGGTGAATGGGTATGAGGTTTGCGAGGTTGCGGAAATTTTTGTTAGGTTGTTGAAGAGGGTTTGAAGTGACAATAGGGATGTGGTGAGGAGGACCAGGATTTGAAGCAATATCCCCAGCAGTGAGGAGAAGCAGTGAGAGTGTTAGTAAGTGGGAGCAGGAGAGGCCATGAGATGGACGTGTGTGTCTGGAGACACTGGGTGAAATGTGGAGGAAAATATCTGAGGGGAAGGTGAGATGGGTGGGGAGGATGGAGGGAGAGATGAATAGTTCATTACTTGCTTTAGGGATCAGAGGGGGCAGTAAAAAGTGAAGTATTATAGGGGTGAAGGTGAATAGAAACACAAACATTGTTTACATTGCCTATGTATGCTGTTACCTTCCGGTCACTTCCGGCCCATCTCTGGCCTAATTCAATGCATCATACTTATATGGTGCATACTTGTATTGGTGCAGACGAAAAGTCTTGTGCAGACTTTTAGTTGCCCCACTATATACATATACAAGTGCACTCAGCTGTGAAGGGGTGGGTTGCAAGACTAACCCTTTGATCACTCAATCAAAAATAAAAAAAAAGAGATGCAGCTTAAATATATTTTTTTCTCCATAGGTTTTACTGGGCAATGTCTGCAGAAAGGTTACAACCATTTTCTCAAGAAATTTCTCAGCAAAAACGCAAAAAAAGCAGATAAAAACGCATTGTGTGAACAAGGCCAAATATAAGAAACTGGTGATAAAGAATATAATAGTGAAATGATCATGTGACTTTTGCTGATAATCTGATGCTAATATTATATCCTCCTGATCATATATCTATACGCTGCTTATAATTCCCTCTCAGTTACTAGAAGACATTTTTATACATTTGTTGTCTTCTTCTACAATGGAATCTCTGATAAGATTTTCTGCACTTTTTCTCCATAAATGAGGCGACTAGTAAAGGTCAGATCGGCTTTTCTTGATATAATCCTTGGAAATTGACTTGTTATCTATATTATTTTAATAAATTGCTCAACAGTTTGTAAGGAAACTTCTTAGTGGCCAGAAATTAGCGATTTTTCAATCTAATAGATGGATAATAAAGAACAGGTCACTTATATCTGACTCTGTTCATCTGATGATATAATTGTTATTGTCCTCCATTAATATCTGGGATTGTTGTGGAATATCTAATTCTTTGTCTCGGTCACACTGATTGTATCTTGCCTTTTATATTTTTTTTCTTTTGGATATTTCTGATTTATAAATTTGTATTAAATAAATCTTTTTTTTCCACAATCGTTGTTTGATTTAAAATGAACAGCCAAAAAGACAATAAGAGGTAAAACTAAATTGGATAAGTGCAAACAATAAAGCACATTCAGCCATTTCCAGAATTACATATAACATAAGATTCTCCAAGATCATATAACAAATTACCTCATATAAGTAAAAATACAGTGAAATAACAACCTGAAAAGACTTCATAGTGAAAGTGTACATCGCTGAAACATAAAAAGTAGAGTATACATTCCAAGTAAAGAGGAAAGAAAGAGCAGAAAAAACGAGACAAGGGGAAAGGGAGAAAAAAAAAGATTTAAAAAGAAAACGTAGTGAGTAATAGTGATGAGTGGAAGAGGACTAAAGGAATACCGTAGGCTCAGAGAGGGAAGGGAGGGGAAGTATCAATAAGGATGAGCGGCCTCTTCATTGTTCAGGTTTGTTGTGTTTGGCCTCACTTTACTCCAAGGTCCGGTCTGGGTACCCGAACTTTACTTGAACTCGAACCTGAACCCCATATAAGTCAATGGGAACCTGAATTAAGTGCTTTTAAATAGTCCTAGTAAAGGCTAAAGGGCTGACGAAAGAAAGCAAGTGGGGTAATAGCGGGACAATTATACATATCGTGTTTTCCCAAAGATAAGACTGCAGTCAGACTGCTGCACTGGACGGATGTGTAAACAAAATGAATATTCACTCTTTCCCCACCCACCTATGTGCCAGCGTCTGTGATTGGCTGCAGTCAGACTGCTATATACCCCCCCACTGTGTAAACAAAATTAATATTCACTGCTTCCCCCAGCCACCCTCTTTGCCAGCGTCTGTGATTTGTTGCAGTCAATCTGTTGTATTGTAATGTAGAAATAAATATATATATTAAAAAAGAAATAACATGGAGTCCCACCTATTACGCTAACCATGCCAAAGATAAAGCAGCAGCTGCAGGCTGATATCAGGATGGGAAGAGGCCAATATCCATGAATCTTCCCATCCTGATAATAGCAGTTCCCAGCTGTAAGCTTTAACTTGGCTAGTTAGCAGAAATAGACCCATGTCTTAAATAAATGAGTAATTGAAAATAACGGGATGGGGTCCTGCCCACTTTTTATAACCAACCATGGTAAAGCGTACACCTGGGAATTGGTATTATCAGGGTTTGAAGTGCCATGGTTATCTGGTCCTTACCAGCCTAAAAATAGGAGCCCCTATTGCCCTGGTGCAGTGGCAATCAGGGTAATACTTTTGGGGATGATGTCAGCTGTGACTTGACAACTAGCATCAAACCCAGGGGTTAATAATGCAGAGGCATCTATGATACACCCCCAGTACTAACCCATCATGTAAACAGTTAAAAAAAATATATTTTATTTTCAAAAATACTCCGTGACTCCCATCTTCACCAATTTAATAGAAAAACAAAACATAAAGATCCAGTGTAATCACTGAATCAGATGGAATCCAATAATGTGAACCTGAAAGACATAAAAAGAGAGAGGTTAAATAAATAAAAACAAGACACAATACCTCGTTCACCACTTTATTAGCTTTCAAGAAAAATCCTGCAGGTCCGATGTAATCCATTTCGATGAGTGACCCCATGACGTCTGGCGATCCTGTCTTCTGCTCCACTGAGCCACAACTAGTTCAGTCTCTGTCCAGGTGCTGATTATCTTTTGTCTTGTTTCATTCTTTTTCAGATAGCAGATATTTTCATTTGTTAATTTAGTCTGCCCTATCACCTTGTGGGTGCTCCTATTTAAGGCTAGGTTCACATTTCCGTTGTTTTGCATCAGTCACATGCGTCGCTTGACGCATGTGACTGATGCGTTGTACAACGGATGACAAAGAACAGAATTTCATTGTCGGACTCCGTTGTGTGCGGGGGGTGGAGTTCAGGGTGGGTGGAGCCGAGCAGGGCCGTGGCACTGAGGACGTCAGTGCAGCGGGGACTGCAGGGCTGGTGACAGGTGAGTGTGTGTGTGTGAGTGAGAGTGTGTGTGTGTGTGTGTATACATGCTGAGTGCGGGAGGGGGCAGAGCCGAGCGGGGAAGTGTTGGGCTCCCTGCACAGCCAGGGTAAATATCGGGTATAAGCAAAGCACTTTGCTTGGTTACCCGATATTTATCTTGGTTACCAGCATACACCGCTTAGGGCTGGCTCCCTGCACACGTAACCAGTGTAAATATCGGGTAACTAACCAAAGCGCATTGCTTAGTAACCCGATGTGTATCCTGGTTACGTGTGCAGGGAGCCAGAGAGCATGCGCAGCGAAATCCTATGGATCACGCTGCTCCAAAAACGTTACAGGCTGTGTTCCTTGGCCCCGCGGTCAGTCATTCCACGACTGATCAGCCGGGCGGAGGGTGCAACGCAGCATCATCAGTAACAATCCGCCGCTCATACAAGTCTATGGGAACAACGGAATCCGCCAAAGATTGTGACTGATACAATTTAACGGAAGTGTGAACCTAGCCTAAACCTTTCCTTTGCTGATCTTTCTTGCTAGTGATATTCTACCTGTCACTTCTACCTATCCTACTCCTTCCTGCTTTCTATTACTAGGAAAGAGGCATATCTTTCTTGCAGTAGTACTTCTCTTTTTTTTCAAGGTTTACGTTTTTTTCTCTTAGGGATTCTATCTCTGCATGCCTTCCAGATTCAGGGTTATAGTACTCGGCCCCTTTCCCCCGGTACCTAAGGAGGTATGAGGAACTCGATGGCTGATTAGGAAGCCAGGTCCGAGTTGTCATCTCCTAGTCTAGCAGTTAGGTTTATTCCAGCCCACGCAGGGCCACTAGGGACTGTGCAGTTAGGAACTTTAGTCTGTACAAGAACAAGTTGGGTCAGTTGTGTTAGATCATAGATAGGCCCTAGCTTCCCGGTTGAGTTACTATGAGTGCATAAAATTATCACCAGCCCTCTCCATTTTGTTGGGGAGGTAGGTGCAGGGGTTTTCAAGGTACTCACTCAGTCCCAGAATAATCACACCGACAGCTTGTATACCAAACTTCTGAGCACCACTGTAGCTATCGGGGAGCATGCCTGGATCCATGCCCCTGGTGTTGTTGTTGGTCTGTGGCCCTATTCCTGGCACCTTAGTCTCAATTGGACCCGTTGGTATGAAACTCTCCGGGTCCCGCTCACCTGTATGGCTAACGGCGTGAGCTTGCTCTCAGGGTTCACGCGTAGGATTTCTTTGGACTGTAGTGGGAAAGTCCTATCCCATTGGTGTACTAGTACCCCGATTTTGGAGTGGCTTGGGGATGACACTTGAAGTCTTAACTCCCGTTGGGTAAATTACCAGAATGCGTGAAGCTACTTTCCGGCCTGGGGTCCACGTACCCCATCGTGCCCTGGCCCCAGCCCGGTGATAGCTCAAGGCCACCGGCTGCCCTCCTCGGCAGTCCGTGCCCCTTGACACTATCCCCTGCGATCGGGTTCCAGCTCCTACCAGGCCCAGACCAAGGTCTGCCACCTAGTATCCAGGAGCTCTCCTCACTCCACTCTCTCAACTCTACACACTCTACTCAACTCTACTGAACTGAACTGACACTTTCCTCACTTTCCCCTCACCAGCCCCCTATGTGGGTGGCCTTATTCCCTTCAGGCCTCCCAATGGTGTGTCTGGTAGGTTCAAGTGGGAAGTGTTCCTAGGATTTTGATTGACAAGCTATTAACAACACCAAAGGACCGGGATCCATTAACCAAGGAGGGTGGATACCGTGCAGAAGGGCAGATTGTACAATACCCTGTGACGACCTGATAGGCCAGGGTGTCACATTATCACCAACCCTCTCCATTTTGTGTGGGCCAAGAAGTAGTTATTAGCGAGGACTACCATGCTCGGCACTCAAAACGAGCAGGTCAGATGCTTGGATGGGCGCAACTCGAGTAATGAGTATAATGGAAGATAATAGGACACTCAAGCATTTTTCCAGAAGATCTTGGTTGTGCAATTATGGTCCCTATCTTTGGAGGTGGCAGAGATCAAGTTTTACCAACAACATACACTTTATGAGACTACAGAGGTTTTGGTTTATCAGTAGGACTCTTCTGAGCCTAAAGTAAAATTATCACAACACTACTGCGTTCAATTCAGACGTTGGAGTCTTGCTAGGTAAGAGGAAGTACCAAGTGAGCGGCGAAAGGTAAGGGGACACCTGCGTCTAGGGAAGGGGGAGATGGTGACACCTGACCAAACCTACAGCTGATCCCTGGGGTCCCTCACCACCTTTGAATAGGTTCTGCACCTATGGTCCAAGCCGGATACCTGACTCTAGGTATCCCTAGTGCTGGACCCTAAATAGGGAATAGATGTAATCATCTCTTTGTCAACCTCACTAAACGCTAAAGGAAGACACAAATAGGACACACAGGGGGAAAATGAATGAACTACTTATCTACAGATGACTCACGTAGAAGTTCAGCAAAGTTTTCAGCAATGATACAACAGAGGGGTACAAGACACCTACTTGCAACCAAGGCTTCAATGAACTGAAAGATATCACCAGCACCAGTCCAAGGAAGGAAGGAGTATTTAAGCACCAAGAGAATGCTGATGTACAGCAGCTGGGTGGAAGCTGGGTCCAAAATGGGGAGAGATTAAGCTAGCAGGAAAGCTACCTATACTAATGAATACTGACAGCAGGAACAATTTAAAGTCAGGGAGCATTCTGCACAGTCAAACGCTGTGACCTTCTATGGCCATGATTGTCTGCCACCCGTGACAGATAGGTATACATGGAGTAGAAGGAATCAAAATCACTGTTGTATATCAATGATTTTGACTCCTGAAGAAGGAGTTGTATAGATTCTGAAACGCATTGAATAATAAAATCACGAAGATTACTTCTCCCAAGTGATTTCCTCTATCCACAAGGCAGAGTGGATTAACCCTTACCTTCTATTCCACGTATACTGATTCATATCACTGGTCTGCGGCAGCCATCGTGGTAATCACTTCTGCTTTTTTGGTAGTTGTGACCCTTCCAACTACCCTAGGTGAGTGCTCCTGGGCATATTATTCTATTTTTCACCAGGATAAGACACCATCTGCACCTCTGTCTTTTTCAGAAATTATTTTACCCGTGACAGCTAGATGAGCAATTAAGATTACAATTATACCGTACTCGCCCTGTGGCCATCAGAATTTCCCTTCACTTTCCCCCTCAACATACCCACCAGTACCACAACTGATGTTACACAGGAGAACGACTGATGGTTTGACAACTTAGTATTCACTCTGACCAAATAACTGACTTCACAGGGCCACATGGCCATATCATCTTGACACTACGTGTGGTTCAAATTACCACAGATTATTTCATGACAATTGCCTAATATACATTTTAGCTCAAAAACCAATAAATGACGCATCTATAGGAAGGAGGCAAAGCTCAGAGCCTCATTTAAACCTCGTGGGTTGACAATGTCCAGAGCCACAATCCACTTGTCTCTCTCTGTGACAGCAATTTTTTTAATATTACCACCAGAATACAGCCATGGTGGACTACACTGACCACATATTTTCAGGATTTTCAGATCACAACCATGGTATCTTTTGAAATGACCGGGTATGGTCTTCAGGAGGGAGATGTCCTCCACTGTCTTGGCTGCGCTAATGTCCCTCACATGTTCCCTCACCCGCACTCGTAGATCCCTTGATGTGAGGCCAACATAAATAAGTTTACAACTGCATGTGGCATAGTATATCACGTGTTTTGTGCTGCAGGAAATGCGATGTCTAATTTCAAAACATCGTCGGGAGTCGGAGCTAGCAAATGAGTTACAGTGAAGGACATTGGCGCAGGCAAGACAGTGCCCACACGGGAAGCAGCCCCAACTGGGACCACTCGAGTTAAACAGATTGGGTCTTTTTACTACATAGTGGCTCTGCACTAGAAGATCTTTGAGATTTTTAGCCCTTCTAGCTGTCACCAAGGGAGCAGATGTTAGAGAATGTGCCAGAATCAGATCTGTTTGAAGGATGGACTAGTGACGTGCCAAGATGTCACGCATTTCCTGCCACCCGTAATTAAAAGTTGAAATGAACCGGGAAATAGGGTCCGTCACGATAGGTTTAGGTGGCAGATGTAATAAAGAAGGCCTACGGGTATGTTTGGCCCTGAGGTATCCCTTTTTGACACAACAACGACTGTACCCCCTCTCTGTAAATCTCTCTTTTAAATCGTCAGCTTGTAATTCAAATTTAGCATCAGAAGAGCAGATTCGTCGCATTCTCAAGAACTGTCCGGGCGGGATAGCCCTAATAATAGACCCAGTAAGGCCAGAGAAGGCGTGAAGGAGAGCATTTACTGATGTAGATTTACGAAACACATCCGTCTGTATTCTCTGATTCACGTCCACCTCCAGGCAGATATCTAGAAAATCAATTCGACTGCTGCTGTGTTTGTATGTTAATTTAATATTATAAGAGTTGGAATTAAGGCACTGAACGAACGAATCAAGCTGCTCCACCGTGCCCTGCCAAAACATCAAAATGTCATCGATGTATCTGAGCCAGCACTGGCAGCGGCCTGGACTCCCTCGTCGCCAGACACCTGTCATTCCAGTAACCCAGGAATAGATTGTCTTACGAGGGCGCACAAGCCGCGCCCATCGCAGTGCCATGCCTCTGAAAGAAACTGCAATAGGGTGAGTCCACTAAAAGAGAGCCCGTTACAGGAGAAAATGCACAGAAAATATAGTGTAAAGCCCAGGAGCTGGGAAGCACAGATTGCAAAAGGTTAATAAATCATTACTGTTGTATTAAGAAGTGGGGAAAACCCCTGAAGTACATTTTGCAGATTACAGCCGTGGAGCCAGCTGCTTCATCAAAGGGGAAGGTGAAGAGTGGTGTACACCTCCCACTGCGCACCTTTTAAATCAGTCCGCCTGCCACAAATGGCTAGGACGGAACGTTATTCCGATGTCCGGGTGTAACGGCGCATGTGCGAGCACATCAACCGAGCACAATGGCATCACCGCGGCAGTCAATGCGTCAAAGCGCATGCAAGGAGACCGAAACTGGTTGTCAAGGTATCCGCACATTCGCAGACACACCGAAAGACGCCGCAGCAAGGCACAGGGGCGTGGGACAGGCACAACCACATGGCAAGGGAATATACGAACCACTGGCATGAAGTAAGTATAGATCACAGTGGGATGTTAAACTACCATACTTGGGTGCTCGGTACTTGTAACTAGTGATGAGTGAGCACTACCATGCTCGGGAGCTCGGTACTGGTAACTAGTGATGAGCGGGCACTACCATGCTCGGGAGCTCGGTACTGGTAACTAGTGATGAGTGAGCACAACCATGCTCGGGTGCTCGGTACTGGTAACTAGTGATGAGCGGGCACTACCATGCTCGGGTGCTCAGTACTCGTAACTAGTGATGAGCGGGCACTACCATGCTCGGGAGCTCGGTACTGGTAACTAGTGATGAGTGAGCACTACCATGCTCGGGTGCTCGGTACTGGTAACTAGTGATGAGCGGGCACTACCATGCTCGGGTGCTCAGTACTCGTAACGAACATTTGTCTGCTTGGATGGGCGCGACTCAAGTACCCAAGTATAATGGATGTCAATGGGAAATTTGAGCATTTTTCTAGAAGATTTCCTGCAAAAATGCTCGAGTTCCCCACTGACTGCCATTATACTCGAATACTTAAGTTGCGCCCATCTGAGCATCCAACTGCTCGTTACTAGTACTGAGCGCCCGAGCATGGTAGTGCTCACTGATCACTAGTAACAACGTACTTGATGAAAACATTTGTGAAAGGTTAGACTGTTGCTGCCTTTTGCATGGCAGAATAAACACTTTGGATTACTTTTTCACCCTGAATTTGGACGCTGTCTCTTTTTCACTTTTGGACATACAACAATCAGGCAAGAAAATATGTCTGGTTTAGCCATTGGCATTAGCCATAGGTGAGTGAGACTGTGCACTGATCCATGCCTGAGTAATATTTACAATCTGTAGTTTTTCTACACTTGCAGAGAAATACTTGTTCCACTTGTGTGTGACAAAAACACTTGCCCTGCTGAATACCCTCTCCGACATTACGCTGGAGACTGGACATGACAATACACAGAGAGTAAACTAGGCCAGTTCTTGCCTCTGGCCCAATCTCCTGATAAGGCCTCGGGTTCTACTTGTGTTTTGCACGGATGAGTGAAATCCGATAAAACATCGGACCGCACTCGCACCAGTGCAAAACTATGGGGCAGTGTCCATCCGCGATTGATTTTTCATGCCATATCGGCCTGAGAATTGAATCGCAGCATGCTGTGTTTGACAGCGAGTCTTGGCTCGCACCCCCACAGAAGTCTATGGGAGCGTGTGAAATATCGCACTGCACTCGCATGTCATCCGACTGCAATTCAATATACGCAGAGACAGTCAGCAGAAGAGATGAGGAGAAAGTGCAACCTCCCTCTTCTCCGCAGCTGAGATACCATCGCAAGATCACATCACAGTCGTATGACCCTCGGCTGATGCTCGCAGCAGAGGGTCATGCGACTGATGTGATCTTGCGATCGTATGATTGTTTGATTTTAAGGTTAGTTGTATGGACTCGGCTATAAGATCATCTATTTAAAAAAAATGGGTATGTTTTAGAAAACGATGATGATGTGAAAGATGTAGCAGTAAACCTGTGTTTACCCATAAGCGGAGTAAAAACCTCAGGGATATTATAATTTGCAACAGGTTCACTTCAAAGAAAAAAAAACTGGCTTGACAATGCTATACCATCAGGCAATGTTAAATGTAGCCATTGCTCTTTTTGAAAGGTACATCTAAAAATTAACCCTTTAAAATTGGGCTCTTATCATCATGGAGTAAAACAATTTATTTCATGCCGCACCAATTTTGTAGTGTATGCTATTTTCCGTCCTTGTGATTTTATTACAGTGTGTCTACCCATATCCTGTCCACCGCCATTAACTTGAGAACGGCGGCAGCTATGGGCATAGAAGTGGTGTTTAGGTATAGTAAAGTAGCCATGCGCTACGCAATAAAACCACCTATAGCGCCACCTGGTGGAAAACAACGGAGTTAGCATTTTTATCTCGAAAACGGAACGAGATAAAGGAAAAAAAGTGAATTACAAAGTTGCAGGCATCATCAATTCAATACGAATCGACACCTTGCATACAGAAATGCTATGATATGAAACCCATGAGCCCCCCAAAACATTGCATGCTGGTCACGCATATGGCGCTCATTTAACTTTGAGGCTCAAAGTGGCCCCCGTCAGCTGCAATGCACATCTGCACTCTGCACAGCATACTGTATCTTGCTGCACGCTGTGCAATATGGTAGGTGACACGTTTGCACAAGCATCTGTGATATATCGTCGTAGGTCCTGCAATGTTGGTGGAGGGGTCGTATACACCTGCTGTTTGATGTGACCTCACAGAAAGAAGTCCAATGGGGTCAGGTCAGATGAGTGTGGAGGCCACTCCACACAGCCACCATACCCAATGACTTGTAGGAAGGTCTCCATGAGGTATCGCTTCACGTCCGCAGTCTTGTGAGTTTTACACGTTCTAATTAAAACCTTTTTTGTATGCAAGGTGTCGATTTGTATTGAATTGATGACACCCTACAACTTTGTAATTCACTTTTTTTCTCTATTTCGTTCAGTTTTCAAAATAAAAATGCTAACTCCGTTGTTTTCCACCAGGTGGCGCTATAGGTGGTTTCATTGCGTAGCGCATGGCTACTTTACTATACCTAGACACCACTTCTATGTCTATAGCTGCCGCCGTTCTCAAGTTAATGGCGGTGGACACACTGTATATTGGAAAAACTATAAGACCCATATGTATTAGATTCAGGCAACATTTTCATTCAATTACCACGGGAAAAGGAGCCACTAGACTCCTTAATCATATCAAGGAACAGCATAATTCAGACCCCAGCGTTTTGCACTTTGCTGGTTTAGAAAAAGTTAACCCCCACCAAAGAGATGAGGGAATTATCATAAATATTATTACAAAGGGAATCCAAATGGATTATATCACTGGATGCATTGGGACTTTTAGGGTTAAATGAGAAGATTGATCTGTGTGCTTGGAAGTTAGAGGTTAGTGCTTCTCCAATATTTCGTCTCTTTGGAATTTGAGCTTTACTACTGTCTGAAGTTTAGCACCTGAAGTCCTGAAGAGTCTGTGGGGATGTCTTTCCATCACTGATTGCATGCATGTGAGTGGTGACGGATTTATTTTCTGCTTGGACTTTTTACTTTAATCTCTCCTTCTTCTCCGCACCTGTGATCCGATTCTTGCATAAAAGTGAAGATGACAGTCGCATGACACTTGGCTCACGCTCTCAGCAGAGTTTGAGCCGAGTGTCATTAGCATATCACATCCAATGCTCTTGCATCGGAAGCTACAGTATATGCCAGTCTGATCCCGGCCTTATGAAGCATTCGAGCCACCCTCACTGTCATGTTTGTCACCTCAGAACTGATAGACCAGACTTGTTGACTCCGATATTTTGCCTGGACGTCACCTCTTGGCTTTCAAATCGGTGGACGAACTTCATTTCTTATTTCTCTATCGCTTTCATTGGGGGACACAGGACCATGGGTGTATGCTGCTGTGACTAGGAGGCTGACACTAAGTGAACATAAAAAGAGTTAGCTCCTCCCTGGCAGTGTACACCCCGAGCCGGAGGCGGATCTATGCCAGTTTTTTGCTTAGTGTCGTAGGAGGCTGAAGTGGGCCCATATCTCTGTGGGCCAACCTCAGCCTAGGCTATTGCTTTTCTTCCGTTTTTTCGGGCTATACGGCGCCGCTCAGCATTCTCATCTTTCTACGTTTTTTGTCATGTGCAGGGTTAAAGTCCCTGCATCAGAGAGAATTCTCGCCTTCTCCTCCCCCACGGGGTACCGTCCCCAGGGTTGTCTGAGGGCTCGAGACGCCAGGCCCTATCCCCCTCCTGCCCCATGGTACCACCCCAGGGGCTGCTTGGGGACCGACATTATTACGTTTTTTAAGGGCACAAACTCCCCGTCGACCCCCATGGTACCGTCCCAGGGGGTGCTTCTGGTGGAGACGATGAGGAATCTCTGAGGATGGCAGGATCGGTAGCGCAGGAGCGCTCACAGCACCAGGCCTCCCCCAGCGTTCTCCTTATACCCTGGGCCCAGGCAAAGGATCTGTCACTGCAGCGCAGGAGCGCTCTGCAGGCTACACCACAGCCCCTCAGCATCCCTGAGCAGTCTGCACTCACCGGGGGCCGCAGCATCATGGATGGGACCTATGGATCTGAGCGACGCGCGTGGACGCAGGTAAGATCTGCTCCGCGCACAGCGCTGCGCTTCCGGCAGCCGCCGCTCACTAATTTAGTCCCCGGCTTCGGGCCTACCTCGGGCCGGAGCGCTCCGCCCCCCGTTTGCGCGCGCACGTCTCCCCTGGCCTGCCCCCCGCATATTCTGCCCAGAGACAGCCACCTCATCGGCTAGCACGCCAGGAAAACAGGCCAGGGTGAGTGCTGCTCCTCATTGGGACAAGCGACACTTTGTACTTTTTTGTTTTTTTCTTCCAACTATCTCCTGTCTCCTCCCTAGTGTCACTAGTAGGAGTCTCCTGAGCAGCCATGCCTAACTCTAAAGGCTGCTTTACACGGTACGACCGATTGTGCGATTTCACAATCGATCGTACCCGCCCCCGTCCTTTTTGCGTCACGGGCAAATCGCTGCCCGTGTCGCACAAAGTTTTTTTGTTTTTTTTAAATCAGATACTTTTTTATTAAAACAGAGTACATACAACAGAATAACAAATCGGCATCCAAATTAAATTTATCACATCTATTACCCCTTTAACTCCCCCTCCCGCCCCCTCCCCCACCCCGGCAGCAACACTTCTCCCCGATACTACATCCCATATAGTACACACTTATAATACCCTTCAACTGCAGTATAGAACCATCCCGTTGTGCAGGAGGAACAACTAGTAACACAAATAAAACAAAACATACACATCAGAGGTCTCAGACGGCTATCCCCGTCCCATATCAGTTTACTGGTCCATCACTCGTCCTATCCGCATTGCAGCCAAGGAGACCAGAGCTTCTCAAACATTTTAACATTCCCCCTTCTTTCATACACTCCCTGTTCCAGCTGAAGAATACACTCCACCCTTTTAATGTACTCTCCCCTGGTCGGGGGGTCTTTTTTAATCCAGGACCTGGCGATTAGCTTTCTTGCCGCATACAGCAGCCTAGCAATGACAATTTTCATAGTATTTTCCACCCCAAGCTCCTCAACATATCCCAATAGGCATAGCACTGGTTCCCTGGGGAGGACACACCCATATGTTCTTCCTATCTTGTGGATAACCTTAGTCCAAAAGGAGACCAGTCTCGGACAAGACCACATCATGTGAAAAATACCTGCGTCAGATCCCTGACACCTTGGACACTCCGA
Source organism: Anomaloglossus baeobatrachus (assembly GCF_048569485.1). Taxonomy (NCBI): domain Eukaryota; kingdom Metazoa; phylum Chordata; class Amphibia; order Anura; family Aromobatidae; genus Anomaloglossus; species Anomaloglossus baeobatrachus. The sequence continues at coordinate 26,113,845 of NC_134356.1, forward strand.
ATTCCTTTTCAACCCCATTTTAAACATCAGTAAGGGAGACCTATATACCCGGTGAATCACGTATAGGTGAGACAGTCTGGCCGGTTCGCTCATGGAAAGTTTAGGGACATACTCCAGGATACTCTCCCACACCTCCTCCGTTATCGGCCCAACTTCCTCCTCCCATTTAGATTTAGTTTTAATTGGGTATTCTAACAGAAAGGTATGTAGTATATCTTTATACGTGCCAGAAATGATCCCTTTAGTGCTTCCTCCGCCCTTACACACATACTCCAGTACCAGGTCAGTCTGTATGGCCACACTTTGTTTAGCCGCTTGGGCTGCAATCGCATGTTTTAATTGTCTGTAGTGGAGCCAGCCGGACGCCGGTAACTGAAACTCACTCTGTAACTGCGGGAACGATTTCACAATTCCTCCGTCCAATATCTGATGCATGTATATCACCCCCCTGCGTCTCCACTCCTCAATATTCCCCATTTTCTGAATCTCCGGGAGATTACTGTTATCCCAGATAGGTGTAAACTTAGTTAACCGGGTCACCCCTCTCACCCTTTTCAGCCTATCCCAGGTCTTATTTATAAGTGCCATTGTAGGAGATGTGCTACCCAGGAGCCCCACCGCACCATCCTCTAGTCCCATTACCAATGGACTTCTACCCACTATGTATTCCAGTACTTCTTTAATGCCCCCATCTTTCTCTCGATCAGACCAACCCCTGAGGTGTTGACATTGCGCCGCTATATAATACAATTCCGGATTTGGGATTGCTAGACCCCCCTCATCCTTCGGCCTTTGTAAAGTCTCTAATCGCACCCTAGGCTGCTTTTTACCCCACACCAGATCCCTAAACAGCGAGTTTATCCCTTTAAATCTTTTCCTTGAAATACAAACAGGGGCATTGTGCAGTATGTATAGGAGTTTAGGCATTACTACCATCTTTAGTAAATTAACCCTTCCAACAACTGACAAATGTAGCTTGTTCCAGGCATCCACCTTGGTTCTCAATTTTTTAAGGAGCGGCCATAAGTTCACCTGTATGTATTTTTCTACTGGCAGAGATATCTGGATACCTAGATATTTAAATTCGTCCACATTCTTCAATTTGTTAGCCCCAGTATCCTCATATGTCCAGGCTACTTCCCCATCCACCTTAAAGAGGCTCGATTTAGACCAATTAATGGTCAGTCCCGAAACTTCTCCAAATTTCTCTATTATCTGCATGGCATGATCCAATGAGGCTGATGGATCCCCCAAGAAAAGTAATAAATCGTCAGCATAAAGAGCTATTTTCTCCTCTAAATGCCCATACTTAAATCCATGGATCTCCTTTGTTTTCCTAATGGCCGCCGCCAGAGGCTCTATTGCAATAGCAAATAGGAGCGGCGATAGTGGGCAGCCCTGCCTCGTTCCCCGGTGCAACTCAAACGCTGAGGAGGTCATACCGTTAACTCTAACTTTAGCAGTAGGCCTATTATACAACAGCTGCACCCACTTTACAAACCGTGGGCCAAAACCCATATGCTGCAACACTTTCCACAGATACCCCCACTCAACACTATCGAACGCTTTCTGGGCATCTAACGAAGCGATCACCCTCCGGCCAGGGTTGTCAGGCGGCAACTGTAGATTAAGGTACAATCTCCTGATATTAGCAGCTGTCGACCTATTGGCCATGAACCCTGATTGGTCCATATGGATTAGGTTAGATATAACTCCAGTCAGCCGGTTTGACAACACCTTAGCCAGAAGCTTCACGTCCGCTGTTAATAACGAGATGGGTCTATATGAGTCTGGAAGCCTCGGATTTTTATCCTCCTTAGGAATTACTACTATTATTGCTTCTCTCATAGATTCAGGCAATACACCTTCCCCCTCCGCCACCTCAAAGACTTTCAATAGTTTGGGTAATAGGATTTCTTCTAACTGTTTATAAATTTCAACTGGTAGCCCATCTGCTCCCGGTGCCTTGTCATTGCTCATGCCATGCAGAGCGCCCTCCAGTTCATCAATAGTAATAGGTGACTCCAGTTTATCTCTATCCACCACAGACAACACCGGAAGCTCACCTCGCTCAAGAAATGAGTCCACCTCTTCCACCCTCATCTCTCCGCTAGAAGAATATAGCGTGCGATAGAAATCTTTAAAGACTCCAAGGATCTCCTCAACCTCAGTGACCTGTGTACCCTCCACCGTGTCCATACCATGCACAAATGAACTACTCCTTTGAGCTGCAGCTATGACCGATAATAGATGACCAACTTTTTCCCCCTCCTCATAAAAATGCAATTTTTGGAATGCCTGCTTCCTTACCGCCTTCTCCAAAAGCATCTTATTAACCTGTTCATGAGCCTGCCTAAGATTTTGCTTCGCGTCCGTAGTAGTACTCCGGATTGCTTCCAGCTCTGCCTTATCTAAGGCCTCCAGGCTATCTTTCTCATCCTGCCTCGTCTGTGTTTTACGTTTACAGATATCCCTGAACAGGAGCCCCCTGAGGTATGCCTTCATCGCATCCCAAACCACCAGCGGACCAGTGCTACCCTCGTTGTGGATAAAGAAATCCCCAAGATCCCGTTCTATATTCCCCATATTAATATGACGGATCCATGCTGGATGAAGCTTCCACTCTCCCCTCCTTCCCCCTGTCAGGGTCCCCCGTCGTATGGACACTAGAATTGGGCTATGATCTGAAATCACTCTTGTCAGATATTGCACGTCACTTATCATTGCATCCATCAGATCACTAGCTAGAGCCATGTCAATGCGGGACAGAGTGTTATGCGAAGCCGAATAACAAGAGAAGCAGGATACCCTCCCATTCCTCACTCGCCAGGCATCCACCATTCCAAGTTCCCCAATAAGAGTGCCAAACGAAGTCATACAACTATCCTGAATACCTGGAGGTCTACTACTCCTATCCCAGTACAGATCTATCACATTATTGAAGTCCCCCACCAGTAAAAAAGGGATTACTCCCCCCTTCTCAGAGAACTCCCTTATCTCCCTTAGTTTGGTGCACTTATATGGAGGTGGTATATATATTGCAGCTATACACATGAGTCTGCCAAATATTTTACACTTGACGGCCACACACTGTCCCTCTTTATCCACATACACTTCTATCTCTTCATATTGCACAGAGTTATGGATCAGCAGTGATACACCCCTTGCATAGTTGGAAAAGGTGGAGTGATAGGCCTTCTGCACCCATCTCCTATTTAAAACATGTGTTGTCTCCTTTGTTAGATGCGTTTCTAGTAGACATATTACTGACGGGTTCTGGTCTTGAACATATTTAATTATTGCCGCTCTCCTAGACCTATCTGATAACCCTCTAATATTCCAACTCAACACCTTAATTCTATCCCCCATTATCCCACCCAGTAAAACCATCAAACCTTGTAGTATCTCCCCATGCTGCCTCTACCCTACCCCTTTCCCCCCTCCCCCCCTGCTCCCCTCCCCTCCTACTCCCCACCACTTCCTGTTTTCGAGTACTCCCGTGAAGCATCGGGTTTTCCAAACCTGGTCCATAATCCCTACTAAATTCCCCCCTACCTCCCTCGCCTTCCCCTCTTAGACACATTTTAAAACTCGTCCCTTTTCCAACAATTCTCCACTCCCCCCCTTTCTATGTATAATCATATTCCACTCAACCAATATAACAGTAAAATGGCGAACAGTAATTAAACTGGAATCTCAATTTGTAAATACCACCACCGCGCCAAATTAGGCAGTCCCCATGTCCTGCGAAGCTCACATCAAACCCTTCGCTTTCCCCCTGCATACTACCTCAATCCCAAAGGGAAGGAGAAAAAAAAAAGAAAAAAAGAAAAAAACAAGAAGGGTCCCCTGTAAGCTCCTAAGGATGTTGTAGAGCCTCAGCCGGCCTTCTCCAACACACTCTAGATTCAGACAGTCAGCTCATTCCTTCAAACGGATCCGCTTTTCGTTTGCGTCCAATCACTGCATGGCTTCCTCTGGAGTTGTAAAAAAGTGCACCCGCTCCAACGCCGTCACTCTTAGCTTTGCTGGGAACATCATTGAGTATTGCACCCCCATCTCTCGCAGGCGCCTCTTTACTCCTGTAAAAGTCATACGTAGCTTTTGAACAGAAATGGAGTAGTCCGGGTATATGGAAATTCTCTGGCCGTCAATCATAAGATCCTCCATGTCTCTTGCCTTTCGCAGTATAGTGTCCCTGTCTCTGTAGTTGAGGAGCTTGGCTAGCATAGTGCGAGGGCCCCTGCCTGCTGGTTGTGGCTGCATCGGGACTCTGTGTGCACGTTCCACAGCATAGAGCTTGGATAAGACATTAGCACCCATTTTCCCCCTGAGCCAGTCTTCTACATATTCAGTGGGGTTTCTTCCTTCCGCTTTCTCAGGGATGCCGACAATTCGGATGTTATTTCTTCTAGAGCGGTTCTCTAAATCATCATTTTTTGCCATGATTTCAGCTATCTGCTGTGCAAATGTTTTTTCAGACTTTTGTAGTTTTGTAATATGATCCTCTGTTATCCCCACTCTCTCCTCTACAGCCGTTGTTCTCAGATCTGCTTTCTTGAGGTCTTTCTTAATGTCAGCAACCTCTGCCTGTAATCCCTTAACTTGCTTCGTCAGGGAAGTCAGAGCCTCTTTACAAAAAGACACCACTGCAAAAATGTCCTTTAAAGTGGGGTTTTCTGGAGCCTGGTCTGCACTATGTGCTTCCTCCACTTCTGTCTTATCTTGCTGCTTTTCACCATCCCCCATCTCATCAGAGCTGGCATTATCTTCTCCCTCCTCACCTCTGTTATCTGTATGCTGATGTGATTTCTCTGAAGTCCGGGCAAATTTCTCCAGCCTTGCCGCGACCTGCATCCTCTCCTGACAGGCTGCATTAGCCTTCTCAGCTTCCTGCCTTATCATGGCACCATCCTGAGAGCTGGGGACTTTCCCGCCTCCATTATCTTTTTGCCTGTGACGGACCATGGCACCTCTCTGCATCCACCAGACTCACTCCAGATAAGTCCTCACCACCTTATCTTCCTGACAGCTGGCTGAGGCAGTGATAACAGCGGTATTCAGGGATTTATCAAGGGAGTTTGCAGGAGAGCTCCACAAACACGTCTCTTCACATTGCCGTCCAGGCCACCCCCGTGTCGCACAAAGTTAGTAATCCCCGTCACACATACTTACCTCTCGTGCGACCTCGCTGTGGGCGGCGAACGTCCACTTCCTGGAGTGGGAGGAACGTTCGGCGTCACAGCGACGTCACACGGCCGCCGGCCAATAGAAGCGGAGGGGCGGAGATGAGCGGGACGTAAACATCCCACCCACCTCCTTCCTTCCACATAGAGCCGGCGGCGGCCGCGGGAGGCAGGTGAGCTGCTCATCGTTCCCGTGGTGTCACACGGAGCGGCGTGTGCTACCACGTAAACGATGATCAACTAAATTAAACGATATTATGGAACCTAGCGAGCAGTACCCGACTCACGATTTGTGAGCGATACTGCATCGCTAGGAGGTGTCACACAGGCCGGCATCGCCAGCGATGCCGGATGTGCGTCACAAAAACCGTGACCCCGACGATCTATCGCACGATAGATTGTCTGGTGTTAAGCAGCCTTAAGTCTTCCCGATCCAAAGAGGCCCCCTTTATAATGCATTTTGCGTGCTCGTCTTGCAACGAAAAATTCTCCCAAGGCCAGGCTACCTCCCTATGCTCAGCTTGCGCGCCCGATCTGCAGCCCACGCAGATTGTCCCAGACGCCGCCAGCCCCCCCGTCCACGCCGCTACTGCAGCAGTACAGGACGCCTCGGGCCCCAATGCACTCCCTCCCCCAGAGTGGCTGACTTCTCTCTCCCAGTCAGTGGATTCTCTGTCAAGGGCGTCTGACCATCGCGCAGGCTTTGCAGTCGCTCCCTACGCTCAGCCATGCCCCACAGGTCCAGCCGCCGCAGGACGACAGTCGTTCTGACCCAGACCAGACTACTGGAGCGCGGAAGTGAACCCGCACGGTCTCGTCTTCCAATTCCTCCCAGAGGTCTCTCTCCCCTCCAAGGCCCGAGCGCCACTCGTCTCCGGGACCATCTGATTTTTCAGGAGAAGAGTCGGATGCAGCCTCACTGCTGGACTCGGATCAGGCAGCTGATGTCAGGCGTATGGTGGACAGCCTGGTCGACGCGATGAATAAGACGCTGAAGCTCCAGCCAGACTCTGCCACCACCCAGAGCTCACAGGTATCTTTTAAACGTGTTAAACGTGTTCACAGGTCTTTCTGCGATCATCCGGAATTCGCTGAGATCTTACGCAAGCACAGACAGCAACCGGACAAGACGTTCAACAACGGTAAGTCGATTGATTTACACTATCCCTTCCCCGAGGATCTCAGGAAAGAATGGGCAGGCCCACCGGTGGTCGACCCTCCGGTCTCCCGCCTGGCCTCGCATACTGTTCTATCTCTGCCACAGGGGACATCGCTCCGTGACGCCACGGACCGGAACATCGAGAGATTCGCCCGTTCGGCTTTCGAGGCAGCAGGTGCTGCCCTGTCACCGGCTTTCGCAGCCGTCTAGGTAGCGAAGGCCATGATGACATGGGCCGAGACCCTCCGCAGAGGCCTTCGCTCACAGGCTAGCGATCCCGAGCTCGTCAACATGGCGGCGCAGATTGTCCTAGCGGGTGAGTATATCATTAACACATCTCTGGCGTCAGCCAACTGCGCAGCACAAGTAGCCAGCAACATGGTGGTAATCCGCCGGGCGGTCTGGCTCAGAGCCTGGAATGCAGACGGGGCTTCAAAGAAATCCCTTGCCGCCCTCCCATTTGCAGGAGGCCGGCTGTTTGGGGACAGGCTCAATCAGATCATCGCCGAGGCTACGGGAGGAAAGAGCACCTCCCTTCCCCAGCTGAGACCAAAACGTATCCCGCGCCACCAGCCGACCTCAGGTTTTCGTCCTTTTCGCAGCTTCAGTTCCACTACACAGCCTAGGGGGAACAGATCCCCACAGAGAAACAGGAAGAACCCATCCTTCAAAACAAATCCCTCCTGGCATTCTAGACCACGCCAGCCAGCCAAACCAGCATCTAGAGCTCAGCGATACTTCTCCAAATGACTTGTGGTCTTCGCGCGCCAGCGCAGACTAGGTGGGGGAGCGCCTTTCTCTTTTCCAACATGTCTGGCTGCCTTTGATCACAGACGCTTGGGTCAGAGAAATCCTAGTCTCGGGATACAAGATAGAGTTCTCGTCAATTCCTCCAAGTCGTTTTTTACTTTCCCATCCTCCCAAGTCAGACGCGCGAGCTCGCCCTTTTCTTCACGCCATCGAATCTCTGCACCACTCAGAGGTCGTGGTTCCGGTGCCAAATTCGGAACGGTTTAGGGGAGTCTACTCAAACCTCTTCGTTGTCCCCAAAAAGGATGGCACTGTGCGCCCTGTTCTCGACCTCAAGATCCTCAACAGGTACGTCAGACCCCGAAAATTTCGCATGGAGTCCCTCCGATCGGTGATTGCCTCCATGGAGGTCGGCGAATTCCTCGCCTCTCTGGACATACAGGACGCATATCTGCACATCCCGATTGCACATCAGCACCAGAAATTCCTGCGCTTTGCCATGGCAGATGATCATTATCAGTTTACTGCCCTACCTTTTGGTCTGCGCCCTGAGTATTCACGAAAGTCATGGCTGCTGCCATGTCGATCCTGCACGCCAGAGGAGTTTTGGTGATTCCATACCTGGACGACTTGCTGATCAAAGGGTCCTCTTTCAACGACTGTCTTCTAAGTGTCCAGGTTACCATCGATACTCTGTCCTGGCTCGGTTGGCTCATCAATCGGAAGAAGTCCTCTTTGATCCCGGCCCGCCGGATCACATTCCTCGGCATGGAGTTCGATACCATCCAAGGACGTGTGTCCCTCCCACAGGAAATGATTACCTCCCTCCGGAAAGATATCCAGACCCTCCACCACTCCAGAGCGGTGTCCATACAATTCGGTATGAGGGCCCTCGGTCGGATGGTGGCGGCAATATAGGCAGTTCCGTTCGCCCGCTTCCACCTTCGCCCCCTTCAGCTATCTCTGCTGCACAATTGGGACAAGTCTCTATTCACCCTGGATCGCAAGATAAATTTGTCCCCGGAAGTCCGCTGCTCTCTGCTCTGGTGGACCAACAGACAAAATCTCTCCAAGGGAATGTCATTCTTACCAGTACGCTGGCAGACAGTCACCACCGATGCCAGCCTTCTGGGCTGGGGAGCGGTGTTCCATCATCACACGGCTCACGGACAGTGGTCCTCCCGGGAAAGCCGGCTCCCGATCAGCATTTTGGAGATCAGAGCGGTTCTTCGAGCCTTGCAAGCTTTTCAGCACCTTATACAGGAGTCTCTAATCAGAATACAGTCGGACAACGCCACGGCGGTGGCATACATCAATGACCAGGGCGGCACGAGGAGCATCAAGCAATGAGAGAGGTGAAGAAGATCATTCAGTGAACACAGTCGCACCACTCCAGGATCTCCGCGGTACATATCCCCGACGTGGAAAATTGGGCGGCCGACTATCTCAGCAGACAGGGTCTGGCGTCGGGCGAATGGTCTCTCAACAGAGAAGTTTTCGAACAGATCTGCCACAGATGGGGGACTCCGGATGTGGACCTGATGGCCTCGCGGTTCAACAATCAAGTCCCACAGTTCATCTCCCGTTACCACGACCAGCAGGCGCTAGGAGTCGACGCCCTCATTCTTCCATGGAATCAGTTCAGACTTCCGTTCATCTTCCCACCGCTTCCACTGATCCCAAGAGTCCTCAAGAAAATCAAGGCAAAGGGTATTCCAGTGATTCTCATCGCCCCAGAATGGCCCAGGTGAGCGTGGTTCGCAGAACTCGCACAGCTCGTCGCAGACACCCCATGGCGGCTTCCAGATCGGCTAGACCTGCTGTCGCAGGGTCCACTCTTCCATCAAAATTCAGGGGTTCTCAATTTGACGGCATGGCTCTTGAATCCTGGCTATTAGCTCAGTCAGGTTTTGCTCCAGGAGTGATACAGACTATGATCAGGGCTCGGAAGCCTTCATCCTCAAAGATCTATTACTGCACCTGGAAGGCTTTTCTTCAGTGGTGTGAGGTCAACGGCAATCCCTCCCCGTTAGTTCTGTCACTCCCGACGCTACTGGCGTTCCTTCAGGCAGGGTTACAAGTGGGTCTCTCGCTGGCAACTATCAAGGGCCAGGTTTCGTCTCTGTCTGTTTTTTTCCAGAGAAATCTGGCATCGCGTCCACAGGTCAAGACGTTCATTCAAGGAGTCGCCCATCTGAATCCGCCATATCGGGCTCCGCTAGAACCATGGGATCTTAATTTGGTTTTAGGATCCCTCCAACTGACTCCATTTGAACCACTCAAAGAAGCCTCATTCTCCCACTTGTCCTGGAAAGTGTTTTTTTTGGTGGCGGTCACTTCAATCAGGCGAACGTCTGAACTGGCAGCTCTTTCGTGCCATTCTCCTTTTCTTGTTTTTTACCAGGACAAGGTTGTCCTGCGCCCATCTCCTGCGTTCCTGCCGAAGGTGGTGTCTCCTTTTCACCTGAATGAAGAGATCGTGCTTCCATCTTTTTGTCCGGCTCCCACTCGCGCCCTGGAGAAGTCACTGCACACTCTGGACTTAGTGCGAGCGCTCAGGACTTACGTCTCAAGAACTGCGCCGTTCCGCAAATCAGACAACTTGTTCGTCCTGCCTTCTGGTTCCAAAAAGGGCATGCCTGCATCCAAGGCTACCATTGCCAGGTGGATCAGGTCAGCCATTTCGGAGTCCTACCGAATCAGGGACAAGTCCCCTCCGAGGGGAGTAAGAGCCCATTCCACCCGGGCAGTTGGGGCGTCTTGGGAAATCAGACACCAGGCTTCAGCCGAGCAAGTCTGCAAAGCCGCCACGTGGTCCAGTCTTCATACCTTTACCAGGTTTTACAAGGTCCACACCCAGGCATCAGCAGATGCCTGCCTTGGCAGACGGCCGTCGCTCACCTCTAAAAAGGTAGTAAACTTTGGACAGAGCTTTCCTACAGAAGGTTTGTGTTTTGTTTGGATCTGTAGGATTGCTTCTGTACCCACCCAGGGACTGCTTTTGGACGTCCCATGGTCCTGTGTCCCCCAATGAAAGCGATAGAGAAAGAAGGATTTTTGTGTACGCACCGTAAAATCTCTTTCTCTGAGTCTTCATTGGGGGACACAGCACCCACCCTGTTTGGATTGTGAGGTTCTTCATTTGCCGGATGTTACCGGTATATACGTGTCCATAAGGCACTCTGTTTTCACCACACGTTGTTTTTTTCTCTTTGTATTACATTGTTTAGTTATGGTTGTTCAGGTCTCTGCTACTACTGCTTTTGTACTAAAACTGGCATAGATCCGCCTCCGGCTCGGGGTGTACACTGCCAGGGAGGAGCTAACTCTTTTTATGTTCACTTAGTGTCAGCCTCCTAGTCACAGCAGCATACACCCATGGTCCTGTGTCCCCCAATGAAGACTCAGAGAAAGAGATTTTACGGTGAGTACACAAAAATCCTTCAAGGCCTCACATGATGCAATTTGGCAATTTTCTTGACCAAAAGACGATGAAGTAAATTATGCTGTTTCACTTTTCTTGTGAAATCTTCTTCATGGCGGCTCCTCAATTTGAACCAGTGACCTTTCACTTGGGAATCAACCTCATAACACACTGAGCTATTAGGGAATTAACAATGCTGTGACATGACATAAATCTGCATAACTAATCAGCTAATCATAGTTGCAAGTCAAACTTATTAATGAGATAGCCAAGATGATTGTCTATAAAATGATGGTCATCTCACATTTGAAGCTGTAGTGAATGCTGAGATATGGGGCCTGAAATTCAAAAGTTCAAACATTGTTACCCTTTTGCTCTTCAGTGTTTTCCAATTGCAAAAAACATGTTTGAATTTTTTTCTTTTCCTGGGTGTTGAACATGTCAATGGATATAAATGATCCAATGGAAATGCAGCTGTGTTTTCCAAAAACTCTTTTGAATCAACAAATTGACATCAACCGTCTTAAGTTACAATCTGTGTCTAAAGCGGGCTTTACACGCTGCGACATCGCTAATGCGGAGTCGTTGGGGTCACGGAATTCGTGACGCACATCCGGCCGCATTAGCGATGCCGTTGCGTGTGACACCGATAAGCGATTTTGCATCGTTGCAAAAACGTGCAAAATCGCTAATCGGCGACATTGGGGTCCATTCTCAAATCTCGTTACTGCAGCAGTAACGAGGTTGTTCCTCGTTCCTGCGGCAGCACACATCGCTGCGTGTGACGCCGCAGGAACGAGGAAGCTCCCCTTACCTGCCTCCCGGCCGCTATGAGGAAGGAAGGAGGTGGGCGGGATGTTACGTCCCGCTCAGCTCCGCCCCTCCGCTGCTATTGGGCGGCGGTTCAGTGACGTCGCTGTGACGCCACACGGACCGCCCCCTTAGAAAGGAGGCGGTTCGCCCGTCACAGCGACGTCGCAGGACAGGTATGTATGTGTGACGGCTGTTGTGCGGCACGGGTAGTGATTTGCCCGTGTCGCGCAACAGATGGGGGCGGGTACCCACACTAGCGATATCGGGACCGATATCGCAGTGTGTAAAGTAGCCTTTAGTTGATCCTTCCATTTAACTTATTGTTGTATTGGAACCACAATATTGAACCTTACATGGCGCTATATTAGTAGTTTTCCTTTGGTAGACCATATAGTCTACTCCAACCTTCACATGCTTGACAGAGACAAAGTTATTTCTCAATGTAGGTGATATCTTTTTTTAGTTCACATTCTGAGTTTACAGGATGACTCTATGTCAGTAAATATTGTTGAACAAGTCGGATCACTTGTTTTCATGCTTTTTCTCAGAAGGAAATAGTTATGATATTCAACAATCAAGGTATTTTTGCTGGCGGAGGGAGTAAACCTTTATTGCAAAAAATTGTTGGCACATCACAATCCTCCAAGCAGCGTTTTTTTCTCTAATTTAAACATGTAACAATCGGCTTCCAAGGGGTTTGAACAGATTCTAAAGTTGTTGTTTCTCTTCCCGTCCATGATCCTATCAGCAACTTAGTCTCGGTTGGTAAATTGTCCTGTCTGTTGTAGCCACAGCTTGGTTTTCTCCATAGAGCATGGAAACACATCCTTCTGAAAAGATCTTCTTATTGGTATGACTATCTCAATTGGTAACTGTCACAAACACAGCCTGGCAGATCTGCAGATATCCCAACCGATTCCAACAAATGGAATATGTATATACATCAGTACAGTTACTGACAAGCTCCACATTAACCCAGAAAAACTATTAGGTACCACCACCAATCGTTTTATATGCCGGTAGGACAGACATTAAAGATAGCATATGACTTTGGCGATTCAGTTTATAGAGCAAGCGGAACAAAGATATTAATTTTTATATTCGTTATCTGCATGTGTGAACAGCGCTCTATACAAGCCACTACTGTGCAGTTTTATCATCTAGCAATCGCCCCCCTTCATTCCATGGAGGTGTGTGTGTGATTTGCTCCTCCTGCACCTGTGATGCTTCCAGCGATAGCACCCGCCCCCGTCGGTGGCACGATATGTGGTGATCGCTGCCGTATCAAACATTATCGCTACGGCAGCTTCACACGCACATACCTGGTCTGCGACGTCGCTGTAACCAGCGAACCGCCTCCTTTCTAAGGGGGCGGTTCGTTCAGCGTCACAGCGACGTCACAGCATCGTCACTGACCCGCTGCCCAATAGAAAAGGAGGGGCGGAGAGGAGTGTCCAGAACATGCTGCCCACCTCCTTCCTTCCTTCTCTTTCGGTGGTCGCAGGTAAGGAGATGTTCGTCGTTCCAGCAGCGTCACACATAGCGATGTGTGCTGCCACAGGAACGACAAACAACATCGTTACTGCAGCAGCAACAATAATTTGGAATAGGGGGGTGTCACCGATGAGCAATTTTGAACGTTTTGCGACGATTCAAAATCGCTCATAGGTGTCACACACAACGACATCGCTAAAGCGGCCGGATGTGCGTCACAAATTATGTGACCCCAACGAGATTGCTTTAGCGATGTCGCAGCGTGTAAAGCCACCTTAAGTCATTTTTATAGTTCAGGCCATACAGAAATGTTGTGTTTAGGGCAAGTATTCCATAAACATCCCTCATATGTAGATGCTTTTGCCAATTTTACCCTCTGGATGAACATTTAACCTTCTCAATGCCATATAATTGTAAACTGGCTGTGTTACCATTATGAGATGTTAAAAAATGCTTGTCTGCTCCCAAGTACGAGCTGTTTTTAATGTTACTATTACTAAGGTGCTCATTTATCAATCTCTTCAATCTCTTAATAGTTAACTAACAACAATTCCATTATACCAATAAGACAATGGAGACAGGAGATTCATGCAAAATTAAATATTTTTTTGTGATTTATCAAAGTAGAAATATGTGAATAAAAACAAGGACATTCCATTGAGAGACAGTTTAGATGCTGCTAGAAAAAGCTGACATGGCCCCTGGGGCGAAACGATCATCGGGGTGGAGGGACAGACCTGATCGCTGCTGTTAATTAAGATTCCTCACCATTAAGGTATAACTCCAACTTGCCACATTTACTTTCATTAGTTCAATCTTTAGAACACTGTTTTGACTTGTGCCCTTGCGTTGACTAGCATCCAGTCATATAGCATTGGGGTTCCAATGTTTGCCCTTATAACCTGGGCTGGAACAACATGTGAATGATGCTTAGCAGTTTCTGAGAGCTATTTTACCAGCCGATGTTACAACAACAATTAAATTTGCTGGTTTGTATTTTATATACACCAATACAGCGGGCTTTGAGAGCTATATTCACCAGCTAAATAGTAGAATTTGCTGCTGTATATTTTCTATACACTAGTAAGGATTGCTATCGGCTAGTACAACAATAGCAGTATATTGTGATACACACGCATATATTGATGCGGCTTCCTGCTATTACTGTTTTTTCACATGGATATTGAATGCCGGTGCATTTTATACATTAATGCAACGGTTTTTAGAGCTATAATCATCAGCTAAATAATAAAATCTGCCGTTTTGCACTTTATATATATTCATATGGATTATCATTGGCTGGATAACAACAGTATTATACCGTTACACGTTTGCATATGTTTATGTAGCTTTCTATTAGTAATATTTCTATATGGTTATTGAAGTCCTGCTAATTAATTATTATAGCTGAGAGTTATGCTGGTTTTTGCCTAGCCACGTGATAATCAATACCATGGAGCGATGTTTCCTGCTGAGGCTCCATATTTAAAGGGAACCTGTCATGAGAAATGTCCCCTAAAACCTCACAGATTCCCCCTCTGCAGCTCCTGGGCTGCATTCTATAAAGGTCCCTGTTATGATTGTGGCCACTTTCTGACCGAAAAAAAGTGTTTATAAAGTTGTACCTTTTTTGCTTCTGATTCTGTAAATCCGACACGGGGGCGGGCAGCCTGATGGCCGTTAGTCTGCCCCCTGGTCCTGTATGCCGCCCCCATCGCTGATTACAATAATGCTGGACGCCGCCCCCTGCTACATCCATCGCCGCGCATGCCCAGTGCCCATCTCTCGGGGATGAGCACTGTGCCTAGCGTCACCGCTGGTGACGTGCACGCAGGGTTAAGATTATGGGCGGTGCTGTGATGTTTATTCCTAAGCAACCGCCCATAATCGCGGGACCGCGCTTTCGGTGTAGTCACTGCTCCGCGCTCTTCCCATCTATTTCCTGCCTCGGGGCAAGATGGGAAGGAGGCGAAGTGAGGTCAGCAGCAGCGCGCTTGCGCAGAAAGAAGCAGGCCGAGGGGGAAAGCACGGTCCCGCGATTATGGGCGGTTGCTTAGGAATAAACATCACAGCACCGCCCATAATCTTAACCCTGCGTGCACGTCACCAGCGGTGACGCTAGGCACAGTGCTCATCCCCGAGAGATGGGCACTGGGCATGCGCGGCGATGGATGTAGCAGGGGGCGGCGTCCAGCATTATTGTAATCAGCGATGGGGGCGGCATACAGGACCAGGGGGCAGACTAACGGCCATCAGGCAACCCGCCCCCGTGTCGGATTTACAGAATCAGAAGCAAAAAAGGTACAACTTTATAAACACTTTTTTTCGGTCAGAAAGTGGCCACAATCATAACAGGGACCTTTATAGAATGCAGCCCAGGAGCTGCAGAGGGGGAATCTGTGAGGTTTTAGGGGACATTTCTCATGACAGGTTCCCTTTAATGTTCTGATTTTTTTAGATTGCTCTTATGACACACATTATTTGTACGGCACTTGAGGTTTAATTTGCTGTTTGTACGGCACTTGAGGTTTAATTTGCTTCCTAAAGGCACAATTTTGCTTATCAATTCTATATACTTGCCATGATTGTCTCTAATGTAGTGATAGTTTCCACTGATATTTCATAAATATACAGTATTTCCGTGGAATACCATTATAACTTTATTTGCATGGTAGATTATATCCTTATATGTGCATATATTTTTTCTCTGCAGGAATTTATTTTCTGTAGTAAGGTAATGCAATAAGAACAAAAATTCTTTATTGAATTTATTATTATCTGGTGCCTTTTTTTGAAGCAAATTGTAAAAATGTCAGCTTTTTCTAGCAGCATCTAAACTGTCTCTCAATGGAATGTCCTTGTTTTTATTCACATATTTCTACTTTGATAAATCACAATAAAATATTTAATTTTGCATGAATCTCCTGTCTCCATTGTCTTATTGGTATAATGGAATTGTTGTTAGATATTCCATTTGGGCGTCATGCCTTTAGCTGTTTTTTTGGACTAAATTGTGATATTAATCTCTTAATAGTGCAGCCAATATAGCGAACTTGGCACTCGCTGCATTCAATGCAATATATCACATGGTGAGAGTCGCAATTGATAGACGTATATTGCGTCTCGCACCACTGGGCAACGTAAAAGCATGTATTTTATTGGCTGTGGAGATGCACACCTTGCAGGCACTGCACGCACACCTGAAAAACTCAATAAATGGCTGGGGGAAAGCATGTTGTCTAGTGAGAAACCTCACTTGGCAACATAGCGACTACTATCAAGCAAAATCTGCCTGAGGATATTGTCCTGATTAATTACCGGTAAGTGCCTAGAAATAATTTAATTTGGTTGTACTGAAGACTGTATGACATGCAGAAAGTAACTGAGTGTAGGTTGGTATTATCCACTTCCCGTTTGTTGTTATATAAATATTCTTCTTTGGATCTCATATTTACTCTTGTAATGGCAGAGTTAATTAGTGATTTACTGTAACCCATGTTTAGAAGTTTAGTTTCGATTACCTCTCTCTCTCTCTCTTTTGAAGTAGCTGTGAAAGCAAATACATTTTTCACAAACAAATTCCCCTTAGGGCACATATCTGATAGTGTGTTGGGAATGGCAGCTAAATGCCAACAAAGTGGTATTGCAAGAATTTTCTTTTTTTCTATTCAGAGTAGTATGAGCAGTTCCTGAACTGAAATCACTTTGTAAAGACAAATCCAAAAAAGAAATGGACATAGAGGGAGGACAAGATTAAACCAAAAATTGCAATTGTTGGAATTTAAATAAGTCATGAAAAGAAGCACGGTCAACATGTCGCCTGACCAAACAATTAGCAGATCATCGATATACCGGCCGTACCAAATCAAATTTTCAAAAAAGGATTGTGGCAATTAAAAATAGCATGCGTCTCCCACCATGCCTTAGAAAAACTCGCCAAAGAAGGTGAAAAAACCCTTCTCCCTCCACCAGTGGAATTAAGGGAAGAAATAACTTAAAGCTCAAAAGATAATGCATAGTGGTCAGAATCAACTGCTTCAAATTGGAAGAATATGAGCTACAGTGATTAGGGTGTGGAATTATGGAGTATAAGATAACATCACAAGAGATAAATGAATAACCTTGTTTCCCATGAAATTTTTCAAAATCTTGTAATACCCTATTGCTGTCCCTGAGATTACCTGGTATTCTAACAACCAATGGTTTTAGATGTTCATCCAGCCTTTCTCCCAATTTTTCATTGAAAGATGTAATACCCAATATAATTGAGCGTAAAGGGGAATGAAACTGATTTTATGAATTTTTGGAAAACCATGAAAAATAGGAAGTGATATCATGATCCAATACAGGAAAAATATTAGTGTTAGTACTACCGTGTTTTTTCAAAAATAAGATACTGTCTTATACTTTTTTTGCCCCCCCCCCCAAAAAAAAAGCACTAGGGCTTATTTTTGAAGGAGGTCTTATTCTTGGAGAAACATGGCTGGGGGGTAAGTTTTCCCCCCAAAAAAGCAGATCCCCCCACTTACCAGGAGACTCAAACTCAACAGACCCAGACGTCTGCGTGTCTCGCACGTCCTCCTTTGATCTCCGGTGGGTGCTGTACGCTGTCCTCTGATGCTGCTGGCTGACATACTGACACGCACAGCAGATTGCAGACACACACACAGCCGATCGCAGACACACACAGATCGCAGACACACACACAGCCGATCGTAGACACACACACACAGCCGATCGCAGACACACACACACACCCGATCGCAGACACACAGCAGATTGCAGACACACACAGCCAATCGCGCACACACACACACACACACACACACACAGCCAATCGCGCGCGCACACACACACGCACACATCACATCCCATCCAGTGCTTCCGGCCACATGGAATGATGAGAGCAAGTCACGTGTCCAGCCGCAGGTCCTGTTCTGCAGGTCCTTGCGCTCCACCACACTGCCTCTCAGGATTCTGCCAGCGAGAAGAGATCGGTGTCGCTGGATTTGGTGAGTATGTGTGCGATCCAATGTGTGTGCAATCTGATGTGTGTGCGATCCGATGTTTGTGTATGTGATTTGATGTTTGCGTGTGATCCGATGTTTGTGTGTGCGCAATCTGATTTTGTGTGCGATCCGATGTTTGTGTGAGATCTGGTGTGTGTGTGAGATCTGATTGTGTGTGTGTGTGTGAGAGATCTGGTGTGTGTGTGAAATCGGATGTGTGAGGGTGTGCAATCACTGCAGGTCCTGCCGCTCAGCGTCGGATGAGTGTGATTGCGGGGTGCCCGCTGTATATAATGAAGTGTCCTGCAGTAACTGTAACCTTTTTAGCTGCACGGAAACTTCATTATTGATCCGCGACTAGAGCTTATTTTTGGGGGAGGGCTTATATTTAAGCCTTGCTCAGAAAATGCTGAAAATCCCTGCTAGGGCTTATTTTTGGGGGATGGCTTATTTTTGGAAAAACAGTATGCAATTCTTGTAAAGACATTGAGGCATACTGTTTCTTAAATGGTAAATGGAAAAACTCAATATTATGGTTGGAATCAATAACAAGAGAAGCCACTACACCTTCAGAATCATTATTAGCAAAACTTCTTTTGACCGTGAGCAAATGTGCACAGATATTTACATGCTGAATCGCTGGTAACTGGCTAAAGTTCTGACTTGGAACAAAATAAAGGACCTTAGCCAGGAGGACCTCTACCTGTGTGGTATACGAAACTGTGGCAGACAAAATAAGGACACTATCAAAGTCATTATTAGAGCTGATCGAACTGGCCAAAATCCGGGACCGACTGATCACTGCTCAATTTAAAAAAAAAAAAAGTCCTATCCGGTGCCCATATAAGTCAACGGAGACCATAATCTGGAGATTAAAAATGTTTGTGGAGGGAATAGGGCGCTAGAAGCGAGCGCGGCATACTCACCAAGGCGGTGTCATGGCGGCAAACTCTTTTTGGGTCACGCTTTTGCCTTCCGGAGCCAACAATTCAATATTCATTGTTTTGCCCGCCCACTGGTGCGTGTAATTGGTTGCAGTTAGACGCGCCCCCACCCAGAGTGACTCATTATTCAGTGAGAAGGATTTGATCTCGTTACTCTCAATGGATACCTTCTGTAGCCGTCCACACTGGATTCATTTCCCTCCCCTTCCTCCTTTTATATTTTTTGAAACTTTATGGGATCTGTTGGGTTTCCCAAAAAGTTGTCTTTTCTTTTCATTACTGTAATTTTATAATGTCTCATTTCAGCAACTTACATTGGTGTTGACTAGAGTTGAGCGCGGTTCGCGGTTCGTGGTTCTCCAGTTCTAGGCTCGAGTGATTTTTGGGGTTGTTCGAGATCGAACTAGAACTCGAGCTTTTTGCAAAAGCTCGATAGTTCTAGATACGTTCGAGAACGGTTCTAGCAGCAAAAAGCAGGGCTTTTTACAGCTACAGTGTGCAGGAGCCATCGCTGGCAGCCTACCAGAAGCTGGTAACCAAGATAAACATCGGGTATCCAAGCAAAGCGCTTTGGTTAGTAACCCGATGTTTATCCTAGTTACGTGCAGGAAGCCCACACTTCCCCGCTCAGCTCACTCCGCCCCCTCCTGCCCGCGGCATGTACACACGTACACACACACACACACACACACGGTCCCGCTCGGCTTACCTGCGGTGATGAAGTCTCGTCATCCCGACCTCAGCGCTGTCACTGTCCTCCATGGCCGCCGCTTGTCACATCACCTCTCGCTTCCGACCCGAGACTGACTAGCGGTGACGTCACGGGCCTCTCGCGATACTTGGTGTGAAGACGCCGGTCATTGAACTCAGTGACAGGGGCTGTCAGTGTGCTGGAGATCAGCGCAGGTAATGTACCTCGCTGACAGCAGCACTTGTCATGCCCTGCAGTGACCTGGGCTGACCCATTGATGTTAGCTCAGGTCACTGCATTGCTCTCCCAGCCAATAGGAAACATCTTGCTCTTCATTGACTGGGACAGTGTGGATCGTCATGGCAACCCCTTGGATTACACCAGACCTGGATTTGTTTTTCATTCTAATAAATTGGTTAAAGAGGGAATGTTTTGGGGAGTGTTTTTTCAAATAAAAATGTGTTTGTCGTCTATTTTTTTTATTACTGACTGGGTTGGTGATGTCGGGTATCTGATAGACGCCTGACCTCACCAACCCCAGGGCTTGATGCCAGGCGACATTACACATCTGGTATTAACCCCATATATTACCCCGTTTGCCACCACACCAGGGCGCGGGATGAGCTGGGGCGAAGCACCAGGATTGGCGCATCTAATGGATGCGCCACTTCTGGGGCGGCTGCGGCCTGCTATTTTTAGGCTGGGGAGAGTCCAATAACCATGGACCTCCCTAGTCTGAGAATATCAGGCCCCAGCTGTCTGCTTTACCTTGGCTGGTGATCCAATTTTGGGGGACCCCTACGTGTTTTTTTTTTAATTATTTATTTAATTTAAAATAACAGCGTGGGGTGCCCTCAGTTTTGGATTACCAGCCAAGGTGAGGTTGCCAGCTGTGGTCTGCAGGCTGCAGCCGTCTGCTTTACCCTAGCTGGCTACAAAACTAGGGGGAACCCTACGTCATTTTTTTTTTCATTTTTTTGGCTAAATACAAAGCTAAGCACCCCTTAGTGCCACATGAAAGGCACCAAAGGGTGCTCCACTTTTTCTCCATTTTTTTCTCCATTTTTTTCTCCACTTTTTCTCCACTTTTTCTCCACTTTTTCTCCACTTTTTCTCCACTTTTTCTCCACTTTTTCTCCACTTTTTCTCCACTTTTTCTCCACTTTTTCTCCACTTTTTCTCCACTTTTTCTCCACTTTTTCTCCACTTTTTCTCCATTTTTACTCCATTTTTACTCCATTTTTACTCCATTTTTACTCCATTTTTACTCCATTTTTACTCCATTTTTACTCCACTTTTTCTCCATTTTTTTCTCCATTTTTTCTCCACTTTTTCCACCACTTTTTCCACCACTTTTTCTCCATTTTTACTCCACTTTTTCTCCACTTTTTCTCTGTTCTTTTTCTATGGTCGGTCTACCCATTAGCTCTGCCATGCATAGTGTAGCTCTACACCTACTGCACATGTTACTTTATGATTGACATCTCTTTCGTACCAGAGCTGTCTAAGCCTACTCTGACCCTATATTTGTCATTACTATATTGTCCTTGTACTGTATTATGACATTTGTATCATGTGTTTCATTTCTTGCTGTGTTGCAATTTTTTTGCTGCATCCCAATTGTGCCTCTACATTGTTCGAGTTTATGTTATTGTTCTCTCACTCTTATGTGATACTGATTATTGTCATTTTTCATGATTACAAGCAGATAAGTCCAATCTGACGAAGGCTCAGGCCGAAACGTCATTTGTAACTTGTTTTGGACAAAAACATATATGCTTATGAAAAATTTTTTTTCTTAATACGGACCAATAAAGAGTGATTTTGCATTACTATCCGTTATGATTTACTGACTTAGTCTGCGAGATTTAGAGTGCAGAGGTTACTCACTAATTTTATCTATTATTACCTCTGAGCACCTATATACCAGTGAGCAGAGCTTCCTCTACAGTAGTTCTCCTGAGTAGGCATGCCCTTACCTCATGAGCAGGGCATTGCAGCTTTGGTAGCAACCATTACGACATGGACTCTGCTGCTGTGGACCCGGGGAGAGTGAGTGCAGATTCATTGCACCCACACTGCTCACATGAAGGGTCCGCACTCCTAGAAAATGGGGGATACGTTCCCTGAGTGTCTCCCCCCCCATATTCTAGACGGTCCAGAGTCGTCGTGGGACCCCTTTATTTTTTTTCTTACAATAAATTGGTGAAAGAGGAAATGTTTTGGGGACTGTTTTTTCAAATAAATTTCTTTTGTCGATTTTTTTTTTTTTTGTTAGTACTGACAGTTTATGATGTTGGGTATCTAATAGACGCCATGACATCACAAACTGCTGGGCTTGATCTCAAGTGACTTTACAGCTAGTATCAACCCGATTTATTACCCCGTTTGCCACTGCACCAGGGCACGGGATGAGCTGGGGTGAAGCGCCAGGATTGGCGCATCTAGTGGATGCGCCACGTCTGGGGTGCCTGCTGCCTGCTATTTTTAGGCTGTGAAGGCCCAATAACTATGGACCTTCCCACCCTGAGAATACCAGACCACAGCTGTCCGCTTTACCTTGGCTGGTGATCCAATTTGGGGGGGACCCTACTTTTATTGTGTAATTATTAATATTTATAAAATAATTATAAAAAAAGAGTCTGAGGGGACCTCCACATTGGATCCCCAACCACGGTAAAGCTGCCAGCTGTGGTTTTCAGGCTACAGCCGTCTGCTTTACCCTAGCTGGCTATCAAAAATGGGGGGACCCAACGTCATTTTTTTTTTTAACTATTTTTTAAATAGAAAAAATTAATGGGCTTCCCTGTATTTTGATTGCCAACCAAGGTAACGGCAGGCAGATGGGGGTGGCAACCCATAGCTGTCTGCTTTATCTGCTGAGAATCAATAATACCGCGGAGCGCTACGTCATTTTTTTAAAGATTTATTTTTACAGCACTGTGATGTCCAGCAATCAAAATACAGGGAAGCCCATTTTATTTTTAGTTATTTAAATAAATAATTAAAAAAAATATATATGGGCTCCCGCTGCATTTTTTGTATTGCTAGCTAAGGGTAATCCAAGCAGCTACTGGCTGCTAACCCCCACTGCTTGGTGTTACCTTCACTGGCAATGGAAAATCCAGGGAAGCATTTTTTATTTTTTTTGCCAAAAAACTACAAAAAAAAGGACGTGAGCTTCGCCATATTTTTGTATGCTAGCCAGGTACAGCAGGCAGGTGCTGGAAGAGTTGGATACAGCGCCAGAAGATGGCGCTTCTATGAAAGTGCCATTTTCTGAGGCGGCTGCAGACTGCAATTCGCAGCAGTGGGGCCCAGAAAGCTCAGGCCAACCTGTGCTGCGGATTCCAATCCCCAGCTGCCTAGTTGTACCTGGCTGGACACAAAAATGGGGCGAAGCCTACGTCATTTGTTTTCTAATTATTTCATGAAATTCATGAAATAATAAAAAAAGGGCTTCCCTTTATTTTTGGTTCCCAGCCGGGTACAAATAGGCAACTGGGGGTTGGGGGCAGCTGTACCTGCCTGCTGTACCTGGCTAGCATACAAAAATATGGCGAAGCCCACATAATTTTTTCAGGGGGCAAAAAACTTCTGCATACAGTCCTGGATGGAAGGTAGTTGAAGGATTTCACCAGCACAAAACTCCAGGCGTATTGTACTTTAAAATAAAAACATCTTTATTTTCTTGTCATTAAAAAGTCCATGCTATAATGGTAAGCCCATGTCAGAGAGGACGCGTTTCGAACATCCAGTTCTTATTCAGTCTCTAAACCATCTAGTCACAGAACTGTTTAAAAAGGGCTGAACCCAAACATGTGATCAAATGCAAGGAGAGAGCAAGACAATACAAAAACATTAACCCATTAAGGTGAATCAATCCATATAGTGCCATGAACACTTATATACATACATAGTATCAAAGCAAGATTAATATGCAAACATCAATTCATTTCTTTTATTTAAACCTTTAGGAAATCTTGTACCCATTAAAAACATCCATTTTATTTCCCTCTGAAAAAGGATATCTTTCAAATTTCCACCTCTTCTAGGTAGTTTAATTTTTTCAATGGCATTGACTTTCATGCCTTTCAAATCACCTGCATGTGCGTCACGGAAATGTTGAGACACTCCTGATAATTTTCTCGTGGTAGCATTATTCACATCATAGATGTGTTCAGATATCCTCTTTCTGAGGGGACGACAAGTGCTGCCTATATATTGTAACTGACAAATGGTACAAGATATCAAATAAACCACATGGTCTGAACTGCAGTTTATAAGTGACATTATTTTATAAGTTTTTTTATCAGTAAATGAAGAAAAATCCTTTACATTTAACATATAACCACATAATCCACAAGATCTATGGCCGCATTTAAATGAACCTGTGCTAGGTAACCAATTACCGGCATTTTTTTCCCCATTGTTGGAATGCGGCCATAGATCTTGTGGATTATGTGGTTATATTCGGAACCGAACTCGAACGGGACCCCCGTTCGGCGAGCCGACCTCGAGCCGAACCGCGACCGGTTCGCTCATCTCTAGTGTTGACTTGTCTAGTATTACCATTATTTGTTTTTTTTTATTTTTAATTTGATTTTTTTCCCTCTTTTATTAGGTTTTTTTGGCCTTGAATATGTGAATACTGTTATTCTTCATATGTGTGTAATTTACTGTTCAATAAAATAAATATATATTTAAAAAAAAAAAAAAAGTGTATTTGTATCAAATGATATTTGATTGAAGCAGCCGCCTGACATTGAGCTGCAGCAGTTATTTCTTTTTATACGTATGTATAGTCTTTCATTTTTAGATTACCATCGTTATTTCTCACTGCAATATTAAAAGGCCAGTAAGGTTCCTGGAAGCAGCTAACGAGAATTTGCTTTTCTTCACTTTTCCTGTTTTGCAGCTAAAATTTTTATTATTTATAAAATGCAAAATAAGCGACCAAAATAGAAATGTAAAGCCCATCGATATTTGGTGACCGCCCTTTGCTTTCATCACTTCAATTAGAAACACCTGCACAAAGATTTTGGAAGAAATTTGGTCCAAAATTTTTTGGAGAACTAACCACAGATCTTGTGTGAATGTGTCTTGTGCAAATCCTTCCATCTCTTCCTGTAATCCCAAATAGACTTGAACATGTTGAGATCAGAGATAAATAATAGGGATGAGTTCGGGTTCAAGTTCCGTGGAACTGTGGAAATTCGGGTTCACCAGATTTGGTCAAAGTTTATTTAAAAATTTGGTTTGGGACCTGGATTTCAATTGAACTTGACCCCCAAACCCAATACAATTAATGGGAACCCGAGCTTTGGTACTGTAAAATGATTGTAAAATGGTCAGAGTAAGGGCTATGAGGCTGCAAAAGGTAGCAAAAAGGGGGCAATTACCCTGCAAATATGTGGATATTGAATAAATTAAAAAAGATGGGGCAGGCCGGCACGGAGGATGGGAGGGAGGGATTTATCTCCCTCTCTCCTCCGTAGCCGGCTATTGCAATTCTCGCTCTGCACGCGCGGTACACCAGTGTACCGCGAGTGCAGTGCGATTTTTCTCTCGCCCCATTCACTTGAATGGGTGCGAGAGAAAAGAGTCTCGCATTACAGTTGCAGCATGCTGCCATTGTTTTCTCGGTCCGATTAGGGCTGAGAAAATAATCGCTCATGTGCGCTGACACACAGAGTAATATTGGTCCGAGTGGAATGCGATGTTTTATCGCACTCCACTCGCACCAATTTTCTCGCTGTGTGGCTTAGGCCTAATAGGGAAACAGGCAAAAAAAGAAAAAAGAAGGGGGAGGGGGAAAGGGGAATGGGGAGGAACAAGGAAGTAGGAGAACCATATATCATGAATCCTTAAAAAGAAAGGAAAATATCATAGCTATTTATAAAGAATACAATTCCGCAAAAAAAAAAAAAATATGTACAAAATTTCTGAAACCACTTTGCCAAATAAAGGCCAAAAGTTTGAAGCAATCAAATGGAGGAGGAGATTTCTTTCAGGCATGGGGAGCAAGCTGACCAAAATACATGAAAACATAAACCGGTTAGAAATTACGATAGACCTTGCTGGTAGCTGTTCCAAAGATGCCATTGTTCGTGGTATCTAGAAAACGAGTTATTGAAAGTAGCATATCTTTCTTCAAAATGTATTATGTAAGTTTAATGAGTAAAGGCCCCGTCACACTAAGCAACATCGCTAGCAACGTCGCTGCTAACGAACAACTTTTGTGACGTTGCTAGCGATGTTGCTGTGTGTGACATCCAGCAACAACCTGGCCCCTGCTGTGAGGTCGTTGGTTGTTGCTGAATGTCCTGGGCCATTTTTTAGTTGTTGCTGTCCCGCTGTGAAGCACAGATCGCTGTGTGTGACAGCGAGACAGCAACAACTAGATGTGCAGTGAGCAGGAGCCGGCTTCTGCGGAGGCTGGTAACCAATGTAAACATCGGGTAACCAAGAAGCCCTGTCCTTGGTTACCCGATATTTACCTTTGATACCAGCCTCCGCCGCTCTCACTGCCTGTGCTGCCGGCTCCTGCTCTGTGCACATGTAGCTGCAGCACACATCGGGTTAATTAACCCGATGTGTGCTGTAACTTGGAGAGCAAGGAGCCAGCGCTAAGCATTGTGCGCTGCTCCCTGCTCTGTGCACATGGAGCTGCAGCACACATCGGGTAATTAACCCGATGTGTGCTGTAACTAGGAGAGCAGGGAGCCAGCGCTCAGTGTGCGCTGCTCCCTGCTCTCTGCACGTGTAGCTGCGTGCGGTGGTAACCAAGGTAAATATCGGGTTGGTTACCCGATATTTACCTTAGTTACCAAGCGCAGCATCTTCCACGCGGCGCTGGGGGCTTGTCACTGGTTGCTGGTGAGCTCACCAGCAACTCGTGTAGCCACGCTCCAGCGATCCCTGCCAGGTCAGGTTGCTGGTGGGATCGCTGGAGCGTCGCAGTGTGACATCTCACCAGCAACCTCCTAGCAACTTACCAGCGATCCCTATCGTTGTTGGGATCGCTGGTAAGTTGCTTAGTGTGACTGGACCTTTAGTTAAAATGGTAAGGGTTGGGGGAAGGGGATTCTTCCATGAGGCCGCTATCAAAGATTTAGCTGTTAGGAAAATATGACCAAAGAAGGACCAATTGTGGAGATAATATTAAATTTGAATGTGTGACATCATTAACCAAGTTAGAGACCTCTTTCCAAAAATTCTGTAGCACCGGACAGTCCCAAAAAAATATGTAACAAAGTGCCTGGACTACCACAGTTCCTCCAACACAAAGAAGAGCTATTGTGATTGAATTGAATTCTCTAGGGAGTGAAATACCATCTGGATAATAACTTAAAATGTGTTTCCAAAAGCGAGGCGCAAATAGAGGATGCATTAGTTGCTTTTATGGAGGTCTGCCAATTGTCTTCTGGAAACTGTTGTTGAAGGTCATTCTCCCAATCTATCATGTATTTTAATTTTTCAAAGTTGTAATCATCAAAGGTCACCCCTATTTTTGATAACCAGCCAAGTTATAACAGACAAGTAATGGAGAAGATGGAGAGATTAATCCCTCCCTCTCCCCTGCACCTGAATCGGATCACTGTATAATGACACTCCGCTTACACTCGCAGCAGAGCCTGATCCGAGTGCCATTAGCATATCTCATCTGATTCCTTATGCTAGTGTGGTTCTGGCCTAAGGAACACCCTCTGTACAGCAACTCCATTCTGGTTTTCTCAGTACAGATATGACTAGATCGGAGTTGCTGCACTGAGGTTCATGATGTCTGATCTCACAGCACTGTTTATAAAGAACGTCCTCTGTACAGTAACTCCATTCTATCTCACTACAGAGGTGACTAGATCGGAGTTGCTGCACTGATGCTCATGATTTCTGAGCTCACTGTACTGTCTATAAGGACGTCTGTTGTACATCAACTCCATTATAGATGTTTCAGTACAGAGATGACAAGATCGGAGCTGTTGCACCTAGGTCCATGATTTCTGGGTACTGTCTATAACAGGGGTGGGCAATTAATTTTCCCATGGGGCCACATGAGAAATTGGGATGTTTTTAGAGGGCCGGACTAATATAATTAACTCAGTTCTACCCAATATACTACATTACTACACCCCCTCCATATACTACACCTGTAATAAACTACATCACTACACCCCTATATACTACACCTGTAATATACTACATCACTACACCCCTATATACTACACCTGTAATATACTACATCACTACACCCCTATATACACTTGTAAAATACTACATCACTATATACTACACCTGTAATATACTACATCATTACACCCTCCCATATACTACACCGGTAATATACTACATCACTACACCCCCATATACTACACCTGTAATATACTACATCACTACACCCCCCATATACTACACCTGTAATATACTACATCACTACACCCCCAAATACTACACCTGTAATAAACTACATCACTACACCCCTATATACACTACACCTGTAATATACTACATCAGTATATACTACACCCCATATATTACACCACTATATACACAACACCATATGCTACACCTGTAAAACTACACCCCCAGTATTAGTCACCAATCCCCCCCCATTGTCCCCTCCTCAGCTTATTTGTCACTACTTACCTCTCCCTTCTTATTGTCCCCGTCCTCAGGCACCTCCGTACAGGTCCCTTGCTGAGCTGCTCCCTCTCTTGTACGGGCCCTTGCTGCGCTGATGCTGTTCTCCGAGGGGTCCCCCGCCACTGCTTCTCTCGGTGAAGGCCAATGCTGTGCCACTTCTCCTGCCCGGCGGGCACTTTTGAAATGACACAAGCGCGCTGTGCTGACATCAGAGCGCGCGCGTGTGTCACAGAGAAAGGTGCCGGGCAGGGAACAGAGGAGAGATTCCTGCGTTTCGCTGCCTACACTATGCGGACCTGCAGGATCGCTCCCTGCCCGGCACGCAGCAGCCCGGCTCTGCACTGGCTGAAGATGGGCGGGCCGGTCACAGACAGTAGGCAGGCCGGATGTGGCCCGAGGGCCGCCCCTTGTCCAGGTCTGGTCTATAAGGACGTCCTCCCTGCAGCAACGCCATTCTAGCTGTCTCACTACAGAGGTGACTAGATTGGAGTTGCTGCACTGAGGCTCATGATTTCTGAGATCACAGTACGGTCTATAAGGACGGCCTCAGCCAGTCCATGCATTGTGTTCCGAGATTGTACTGACATGCATCGATATCTAAATAAGTCCTTATACAGATTACATGAAAGCTCCCATACACATAGGGCTAAAGTCGCCAGGATCAGACCATCTGATGTATATGGGGGCGTCCCGACTTACCTCGAGAATGGATGTCAAGGGATGGTAGGAACTGGAGTGTTGTAAATCCACTTGTTGATGCTTTTGTTCTCTTGAAAGACAATCCACCCCCAGAAGAGGCGACATCTACTCTCAGAGAACACAAGAACATTTGGCCGAGCACTCCTATACGTGTCATGAGAGAACTGTCGGCCAAATGATTGTAGGGATTGTTTACGGGCCTAAAGGCTGATTTACATGCTGCGACATCTCTAGTGTTCTCACCCACCCCCGTCATTTGTACGTCACGGGCAAATCGCTACCCGAGGCGGACAATATCACTAGTACCCGTCACACGGACTTACCTTCCTCATAACGTCGCTGTGGCCGGCGAACAGCCTCTTTTCTAAGAGGGGCGGTTCGTGCGGCGTCACAGCGACGTCACACGGCAGGCGTCCTATAGAAGCGGAGGGGCGGAGAGCAGCCGCATGAAAGTGACGCCCACGTCGTTGCCGGAGGACGCAGGTACGTTGTTGTTCAGCGTTCCTGGGGTGTCACACGTAGAGATGTGTGCTGCCTCAGGAACGACGAACAACCTGCGTCCAAATCATCAACGATATTTGGGAAATGGATGACGTGTCAACGATCAACGATTTGGCGAGTATTTTGCATCGCTAGCGGTCGCTCGTACATGTCGCGCACAACGACGTCGCTAACGAGGCCGGATATGCGTCACGAATTCCGTGACCCCCAACTACATCTCATTAGCAATGTCGTTGCGTGTAACGGGGCCTTAAGGCTATGTGCGCACTAGGTGTTTTCTTGACGCTGCGTTTTTGGCCGCTAAAAACGTAAAAAAATGCACCGGTAAAAATGCATGCGTTTTTACTACGTTTCGGTGCGTTTTTGATCACTGAATTTTTCTGCATGTTGCCAATGCATTGCATGGGGGGAAAACGCAGAAAAACGCATGAAAGAATTGACATGTCCATTTTTTTTTTTAAGCTCAAAAACGCAGCTGAAAAAAAGTTGTGTGCGGACAACAAAAATGAAAAGTCATACTTTGCAGTGGAAGCAAAGTCATGCAGTTTTGAGCCCAAAAACGCCACGAAAAACGCCTAGTGCGCACATAGCCTTAAAGGGTTTGTGTAGTAAAAACAAGTTATCACCTATCCATGGGCCAGGTGATAACCTGCTGATCAGTGTCCAATCACTGCGAACGCACTGATTGGGAAAACAGGGAATTTTTATCCATTTGTTTCAGGTACGTGTGACATAAGTTTTTAACATGGATGCCACATCTAGTCATGTTAGTCTATGGCAGGGGTAGGGAACCTCAGGCCCGCGGGCCGTATGCGGCCCGCGACGACTTTTTATGTGGCCCCTGGGCACATTGCCGGTGACCGCACTACTCCGGCGGCAGCCACGATCATGTCGGCTGCCGGCCCTTTAAATCACACATTGTGGTGCGCGTAGCATAGGCTCTCAGCACACTGGCCTGCGCCTGTACCAGTGTGCTTCCGACGTACTTTGTGGGCGAGATAAGCGTGAGCTACGCTCACGCTGTGTGTGCTCCTGTCCCACAGAAGAAGAGGAGCAGCTTTACCGGATTCCCTGCTGTACGTGCTATCTTACTCCTGCCGCGTATGCCTCACTGGGCTGTGGAGTCCTGCTTCCATGCTATGCATGCCTCACCGGGCTGCGTGAGTCATGTTTCCCTGCTTTCCATGCCTCACCAGGCTGTGAGTCCTGCTTCCATGCTGTGCATGTCTCCCTGTGCTGTGTGACTCATCCCTTCCTTCTGTGCATGCCTCAGTATGCTGCGTGAATCCTGCCTTCCCTGGCTGTGTGACTCATGCCTCCCTGCTGTGCATGCCTCCTCATGTTGTTCGAGTCCTGCCTCCCTGCTGTGCATGCCTTCCCGTGCTGTGTGAGCCCTGATTCTTGTGCTGTGTGACTCATACCTCCCCCTCCCTGCTGTGCATGTCTCCTCTTGCTGTGCAAGTCCTGCCTCCCTGCTGTGCATGCCTCCCCGGGCTGTGTGACTCATTCCTCCCTGCTGTGCATGCCTTCCCATGCGGTGGGAGCCCTAATTCTTGTGCTGTGTAACTCATACCTCCCCCTCCCTGCTGTGCATGTCTCCTCATGCTGTGCAAGTCCTGCCTCCTTGCTTTGCATGCCTCTCAGTGCTGTGTGACTCCTACCACCCCAGTGCTGTCTGTGTGTCCCCCCAGTGCTGTCTGTGTGTCCCCCCAGTGCGGTCCCAGCCCCCCCTGTGATGTATATACGCCCCCAGCCCCTCCTGTGATGTATATACGCCCCCAGCCCCTCCTGTGATGTATATACGCCCCCAGCCCTTCCTGTGATGTATATATGCACCCCGCATCTCCAGTGATGTACAGTTAGGTCCAGAAATATTTGGACAGTGACACAATTTTCGCGAGTTGGGCTCTGCATGCCACCACATTGGATTTGAAATGAAACCTCTACAACAGAATTCAAGTGCAGATTGTAACGTTTAATTTGAAGGTTTGAACAAAAATATCTGATAGAAATTGTAGGAATTGTACACATTTCTTTACAAACACTCCACATTTTAGGAGGTCAAAAGTAATTGGACAAATAAACCAAACCCAAACAAAATATTTTTATTTTCAATATTTTGTTGCGAATCCTTTGGAGGCAATCACTGCCTTAAGTCTGGAACCCATGGACATCACCAAACGCTGGGTTTCCTCCTTCTTAATGCTTTGCCAGGCCTTTACAGCCGCAGCCTTCAGGTCTTGCTTGTTTGTGGGTCTTTCCGTCTTAAGTCTGGATTTGAGCAAGTGAAATGCATGCTCAATTGGGTTAAGATCTGGTGATTGACTTGGCCATTGCAGAATGTTCCACTTTTTTGCACTCATGAACTCCTGGGTAGCTTTGGCTGTATGCTTGGGGTCATTGTCCATCTGTACTATGAAGCGCCGTCCGATCAACTTTGCGGCATTTGGCTGAATCTGGGCTGAAAGTCTATCCCGGTACACTTCAGAATTCATCCGGCTACTCTTGTCTGCTGTTATGTCATCAATAAACACAAGTGACCCAGTGCCATTGAAAGCCATGCATGCCCATGCCATCACGTTGCCTCCACCATGTTTTACAGAGGATGTGGTGTGCCTTGGATCATGTGCCGTTCCCTTTCTTCTCCAAACTTTTTTCTTCCCATCATTCTGGTACAGGTTGATCTTTGTCTCATCTGTCCATAGAATACTTTTCCAGAACTGAGCTGGCTTCATGAGGTGTTTTTCAGCAAATTTAACTCTGGCCTGTCTATTTTTGGAATTGATGAATGGTTTGCATCTAGATGTGAACCCTTTGTATTTACTTTCATGGAGTTTTTGCTTTACTGTTGACTTAGAGACAGATACACCTACTTCACTGAGAGTGTTCTGGACTTCAGTTGATGTTGTGAACGGGTTCTTCTTCACCAAAGAAAGTATGCGGCGATCATCCACCACTGTTGTCATCCGTGGACGCCCAGGCCTTTTTGAGTTCCCAAGCTCACCAGTCAATTCCTTTTTTCTCAGAATGTACCCGACTGTTGATTTTGCTACTCCAAGCATGTCTGCTATCTCTCTGATGGATTTTTTCTTTTTTTTCAGCCTCAGGATGTTCTGCTTCACCTCAATTGAGAGTTCCTTAGACTGCATGTTGTCTGGTCACAGCAACAGCTTCCAAATGCAAAACCACACACCTGTAATCAACCCCAGACCTTTTAACTACTTCATTGATTACAGGTTAACGAGGGAGACGCCTTCAGAGTTAATTGCAGCCCTTAGAGTCCCTTGTCCAATTACTTTTGGTCCCTTGAAAAAGAGGAGGCTATGCATTACAGAGCTATGATTCCTAAACCCTTTCACCGATTTGGATGTGAAAACTCTCATATTGCAGCTGGGAGTGTGCACTTTCAGCCCATATTATATATATAATTGTATTTCTGAACATGTTTTTGTAAACAGCTAAAATAACAAAACTTGTGTCACTGTCCAAATATTTCTGGACCTAACTGTATATGTCTCCAGCCCCTCCTGTGATGTATTTGCCTCCAGCGTCTCCTATGTGATGTTTATGATTTACCAATTTGTTGACTGTGCTCCAGACTGAGAGAAACCTGGAAAAGCAGTTGTGAGAAGCAGCATGTTCAATATCGCCGAATATCACAGCCACAACAAAGAAAAGCAGCTCCAGCCACCATAGTTGGGGTTAGGGGTGAGTTAAATTGTTTGACCAAATATATTAGGGTAACTTTCAAGCTGTTCATTTTTTTGTGTCCCCCGAAGGTTGGTAGAAATTTCCAAATGGCCCCCGGCAGAAAAAAGGTTCCCCACCCCTGGTCTATGGTGTTCCTCACACATGCGTGTTTTCACATGGACCGTGTGGCCAGATATTTCCCCGCACGCAGACATGTCCGTTCATTCTCCGGCAGCACGGGTGTCACACACTGACATGATCTGTGTGACATGGTCAGGAGAAAACAAGTGTCTCTAAAATAAAATTATTTTTTATACTCTGTCTCCAGCCCTGCTGTCACTTGCTTCCGATCCCCGCTCATTATACGCAATGAATATGCACTGCATGGAGGACCTGGAAGCAGCAGCACCAGAGACATCAGTGCCAGGGACAGCATCGCTGGGGACAGGTGAGTATCCAGCAGTGTGTGTGCAGTGAGGTCAGGAGGCCATTGAAGTATCCAAGGAACTCGGATGATATCCTGGCGACACCCACGCTACCACAGGTGTAGCGACAGAGACTTCACGAGTTCATCAAAGTTCATTGGGAACTCCGATGAACCCATGACGTTACTGCCGCGACACACACAGTAGCGCGACGTCACAGGGGTGTCATCTGAGTTCATTGTGTACTCTGATTAACCCGTGACATCACTGCAGCGCCTGCACACATGCTGCTGAGGGCGTCCCTGCGGTGACCTGAGCTCACCTTTAGAGGCCTAGGTCACCAAACAGAAGCATACACAGCAGTGTGTGTGTGTGTGTGTGTGTGTGTTCACAATCAATGAGAAACATTTGGTTCTCCATTGAATATGACAGCAGTATGGGATCAACGTGGCCACCTCCAATTGGATTTCGGCAGGCAAGGATTAGGGTTTTGATAGGGAAAGAAATTGGAAAAAAGGGTGTCACTTGTCTTTAATAATTGAATGATTTTCTCTTTTTATGTCTTTCCAGGTTTGCTTTTGGGACCTCACCATGGATTACGGCGGACCTTTTTATTTATAAAAATCAAATAAATTGGTGAATGAGGGCTGAGTAGGAGGTTTTTTGTTCAAATAAACTGTTATTCTCCTTTCAACTACTGAATTAGTAATAGGGGTGTATGCTAGACGCCACCCATTACTAATATCAAGGCTTGATGCCAGCTGGAGCTGGCATCAACCCCACAAATATTACCCCATTTGCCATCGCACCAGAGCATTGGGAAGGGCTGGATCCAGCACCAGAATCGGCGCATCTAATGTGCCACTTCTCGGGCGTTTGTGGGCTGCTATTGTTAGGCTGAAAAGGACCAAATAACCATGGCCCTTTCCACCATAATAATATCATTCCCCAATTGTCTGCTGTACCATGGCTGGTTTTTAGTAAAATGGAGGGGACCCCCACGTAATTTTTTTTAAATCTAAAAATTTAAAAAATAAGCGTGGGATCCCCTCTATTTTTCATAATCAGCCAAGGTACATCAGAGAGCTGAGGGTTGCAGTTGTTCCTGTGCTGGACATGAAAGTTGGGGGGACCCCACGTCCTTTTTTTTTTTTTTTAATTTAAAAAAAAAAAAAAAAGGGTGTAAAATAGCTGGTCACGCTAACTATCTCACTATTCTGTTCTATTTATCTTTATATATCTGTCTATAATTTTTCAGGCTTTACACACAAAACAAAATATTAATTTCAGTATCTTTTTTTTTTTTTTTTTTACCAGTACCACACGGACGACCATACCGATATATATGGCTTGCACCTGTTTAAACAGGGACATCTGAAAGGGCCCTTATGGATACCCATCTACTGTATGTACTATCATTTTGAGTTGCTGCAAATTATGATGTTCTCCTCAGCAGCTAAAAATACTTCTCAAGGAGTATTGTTACCCCTCTGTAAAATATATAGTGTGCCTTCTGCCAGAGCCTGTCCTATGGAGATAAACTGTGGAAAAAGAAGCGCAATAGGGTCTTACCCCAGTAGCAAGGGGGGGGATGAAGAGGGGTGGTATTACTCACCTATAGGGGTTGTGAAAGTCACAACTCCTATAACAGCATGTAAGTTACTCCAAGCCACGGCAGCGGTCCCCAAATAGGCAGAGAGTAGTAGAATAGGGTGTCCAAGCCGCGCCAATGACTAGCCGATCATGAAGATAATAGATTAATGTTGCTATTATTCAATGCACAGGTCAACGCGTTTCGGAAGACACAGCTCCCTTCCTCAGGACAGACTGGCAAGTCTGTCAAGTCGATTTGATGTTTCTTGCCAGTCTGTCCTGAGGAAGGGAGCTGTGTCTTCCGAAACGCGTTGACCTGTGCATTGAATAATAGCAACATTAATCTATTATCTTCATGATCGGCTAGTCATTGGCGCGGCTCGGACACCCTATTCTACTACTCTCTGCTAAGAGCCTGTCCTATGGAACAGCAGTGGCAACAGCTTCAGACGCTCAATAAAAAAAAAACAACTTACATCCCTTTAAATATAATAAAATAAATAAATAAATAAATAATAAAAAAAAAAATTCACCCGCCCTGCACAGAGGAGAGCGGCGTCACAGGCCACGCACAGAGGAGAGCGGCGTCACCGGCCCCGCACAGAGCAGACATGCAGTGAGTATCTGGGCCTCCCTCTGTACCATTGCCAGCATCACCATACTCCAGTACCGCCCCTGCCTTCTGTGACTCCCGCTCCGCTGCTGCCCCCTCTCCCTTTTAAGACACCACCAGATTATAAAACGGACCCCATATTTTTTTTTCTTCACCTTTTGTTCCCTCTAAATTTGGGTTGCGTCTTATAAAATGAAAAATATGGTATATCAATTCTAAAAAAAAAAAATAAAAAATATTTATACAGTTTTTATAGAGAACCATTGATTCCATGCTGTACATGGGAACGGGTTACACACAAAATACAGACATAAATTACAGTGAATAAATCAATCCAGACAGACTGGTACAGAGGAGCGGACCCTGCCCTCGGGTGGTTACAGTCTACAGGGTAATGGAGAGGAGACAGTAGGTCGGGGATACAAATATATAACAATCAACTTTACAAATCAATACGTAGAATTAAGCCATGTTGGACATTGGCGACAATGGAAGAAAAGATTTTTTTTCTATCGGAGTCCCGTGCGTTTTAGGTGTAAAACTTGTATTTCTGCATTTACCATAAAAATCCTCTTGTTGAATACATTGGAGGACACAGGAGGATGATGTGGATTACACCACACTGTTCTCTCGGTCTAAGGTGGGATGACGGGGGGCAATTACACCCAGATGCCAGTAGTCACAAGCTGGATTTCAAAAACAAAAAGGAGATTAATAACACACAGAGTTCCCTGTGCGAGCCCCCCAATGTGCAAAATGGCCCCCTGCCCAGCACGAGCCCCCCCAAAGTGAAGCGTCACCCTCTATCTAGTGCGAGCCCCCCCAACGTGCAGCCTCTTACCCTTCGGGCCCCCCCCAACATGCAACATGGTCCCCTGCCCAGCACGAACCCCCCCAACGTGCAACATGGCCCCCTGCCCAGCAAGCCCCCCCAAAGTGAAGCGTCACCCAGGGCTGTGGAGTCGGAGTCAGAGTCGTGGAGTCAGAGTCGGAGCTCATTTTGGTGGAGTCGGAGTCGGTATAAAATGCACTGACTCCTAAAATAAGAATTATTCTTACCGATAATTCGGTTTCTAGGACCTTCCACGACAGCATAGGAGGTTGTCTCTCCACGCCCTAATTGGGACAGGAAGTTCAAGAGGTTTAAAAGGACCCTCCCACCTCCCACAGC
The DNA here is from genome assembly GCF_048569485.1 of Anomaloglossus baeobatrachus. Lineage (NCBI taxonomy): Eukaryota > Metazoa > Chordata > Amphibia > Anura > Aromobatidae > Anomaloglossus > Anomaloglossus baeobatrachus. Next base: position 26,150,650 of record NC_134356.1, read on the forward strand.
CAGTGTCTTACAAAGAATCCATAGCATATGAGAAGTACTACACATTCAGGAATATATGAATACATAGGGGAGGGAATTACCTGCTGTCGTGGAAGGTCCTAGAAACCGAATTATCGGTAAGAATAATTCTTATTTCTCTAGTCCCTTCCACGACAGCATAGGAGGAATACCAAAGAATTGATACCTAGGGGGGGACCACAGCCCGCAGGACTTTCCTGCCAAAGGCCAAATCCCTGTTGATAATGCTTCGTGAAAGTATGGAGCGAAGACCACGTAGCCGCCTTGCAGATCTGCTCAGGGGAGGCCCCTGCCCGTTCGGCCCAGGAGGCAGAGGTAGCCCTGGTGGAGTGCGCCGTGAATCCAGTAGGTGGAGAGAGATGCTGAGCGAGGTATGCATCTCTAATTGCCCGCACAATCCAGTTGGCGACGGTACTCTTAGCCACCTTCTTGCCCTTATTGCGGCCAAAGGGCTGGATGAACAGGTTAGAATCAAGGCGCCAAGAAGCAGTAACCTCTAGGTAGTGCAACACTATCCGACGGACATCCAAAGAATGAAACACTTCCTCACCCGGAGTCCGAGGATTCTGACAGAAGGAAGGCAGGACGATGGACTGCGAACGGTGAAAATCCGAAACCACCTTGGGAAGGAAGGAAGGGTCCAGCTGAAAAACAATGCTGTCATCTCTGATGGTCAGGTAAGGTTCCCTAACAGACAAAGCCTGAAGTTCTCCGACTCTGCGAGCAGATGTAATAGCCACAAGAAAAGCAGTCTTGTGAGAAAGGGAACGAATGTTACAAGAGCACAGAGGTTCAAACGGAGACTGAGATAGTCCTGTAAGGACCACATTGAGATCCCAGCGAGGCGTCAGGACCCTCTGACGTGGACAGAGTCTACTAGCGGACACAAAGAACCGACGGATCCAACGATGATCTGCCAGAGCCGTGTCAAAGACTGCACTGAGTGCTGACACCTGAACTTTCAGGGTGCTAGGCCTAAGACCTAAGTCTAAACCACTCTGGAGAAAGTCCAGAATCTGCGCAATATTAGGCCGAAGAGGGTCAGGAGGCCGAGAACCACACCAGGAGGAAAATCTCTTCCAGATTTTGTTGTATATACTATTAGTCACAGGTTTACGGTTCTTCTGTAGCGTAGCCACAACTTTGTCAGAAAGCCCTTGGGCCTTCAGTGCCCGGGCCTCAGAAGCTAGGCAGCCAAGTTGAGTTTCTGGGGAGCCGGATGGAAAATCGGACCCTGTGACAGTAAGCTGGGGTCCGAACCTAAGAGGACTGGGCCGTCGATTCCTAGCGACATGACCAGGCTGTACCAACTCCTCCGGGGCCACAGAGGGGCTACCAGTATAGTTGGGACCCCCTCGTCTCTGATCTTCCTCAGGGCCCGTGCGAGAAGAGGAAGAGGGGGGGAACGCGTAAGCGAGGCGAAAGGACCAACTGTGGCAGAAAGCGTCTACCCCTAACGCCTCGTCCCTTGGGTTCAGGGAGAAATATGTTGCGACCTTGCGATTCCCTGCCGAGGCAAAGAGGTCCACCTCTGGTGCACCCCACCTTGCCACTAGAGAGCAGAACACCGCCTGATCCAGGCTCCATTCCCCTGGATGAATATCCCGACGACTCAGGAAATCCGCCTGAAGATTGAGGGAGCCCTTCAGATGGACCGCAGAAAGGGAGAGCAGAGATTGTTCTGCCCATTGAAAGATTCGGGAGGAGACTGACTTCAGGGCGCCTGAGCGTGTACTGCCCTGATGGCGGAGATGTGCCACTGTTGTGACATTGTCTGAATATACCAGGACGTGAGAGTCCCGGACGAGGTCCTGAGCCGCAAGGAGGGCTTCCCTGACTGCCCTGAGCTCCCTGTAGTTGGAGGATTGGGAGCTGACGTAAGGACTCCAGACCCCTTGAAATGGGGAATTTGCCACCATTGCCCCCCATCCTCGTAGGCTGGCATCTGTGGTCAGTGTAACCAGGGGTTTCTGAGTCCAGGCAACCCCCACCTGCAGGTTGGCGGGACTCAGCCACCAGAGAAGGGATGAGGAGACAGACTCCGAGAGGCGAAACCTTCTGTTTAGGGATGACGGGAGTCTGTCCCAATGTGCCAGGATATGATCCTGGAGACACCGAGAATGGGCCTGAGCCCACCTGACTGAAGGAATGCAGGATGTCATGGAACCCAGAGCTGACATAGCCGCTCGAAGCGTCGGGCGAGCCTGCTTGCGAAGCTTTGATATTTTGGCTAACAGAGCTATCCTGTGGCCCTCTGGGAGAAAAGATGCCTGTCTGTCGGAGTCCAGCAGCACTCCGAGAAACTGCCGAGTGGAGGAGGGGGTTAACTGTGATTTTTTGAGATTGGGAATCCATCCCAGAGACCGAAGGATTCCCAAAGACCTTTCCACATGGCTCCGGAGGGTTGGAGCAGATGGAGCCATGAGAAGAAAGTCGTCCAAATATGGAACCAGACAGATACCCTGCAATCTTATGAAGGCGACCACCTCTGCCATGATCTTGGAAAAGATCCTTGGAGCTGAGGAGATCCCGAAGGGAAGTACATTGAATTGGAAATGAAGTACTTCCTCCCCGTGAAGCACCGCAAACCTGAGGTATTGCCTGTGTCCCGGATGGACGGGTACATGGAAGTAGGCGTCTTTCAGATCTATAGAGGCCATCTGATGGTGTAGACCTATCAGGGGAATAGCTGATTTCACCGACTCCATCTTGAACCGCCGGTACCTGACCTGACGGTTTAGACGTTTTAAATTGATAATTATACGGACGTCGCCGGATGGTTTCTTGACCAGGAAGAGACGGGAGTAGTGTCCTACCCCTTCTTCCTGACTCGGGACTGGGGAAACGACCCCCGAGTGCACTAGCTCTATAATCTTTGTGTACAACACAGCCTGTGAACCCGGTGACGCCAGCGCAGTGACTCGGAGACCCGGAAGAGGGGGGGAAAGGAATTCTATGAGAAGACCGTCCGAGATGATCTTCAGAACCCATTGGCAAGTGGTTATGGACTGCCACTGGGGAAGAAACGCTGAGAGTCTTCCCCCCACCCGGGCCGAGTCACTGTTTGTCCTGCTGAGGACGTTGCTGATGGGGAGGGATGAGGATGTTTCTCCCTCTACCTTTGGGATAGCTCCACCTGCCAGCCTTCCCTTTCCCTCTGGGCTGGGAGGCCTGAGGCATCGAGGGACGAAAGGACCGCTTCCTGTTAGGTCTAGGATCGGGCAAGGCCTTACGATCGGTCGCCTTGTCCAGGATATCATCCAGGGCAGGCCCAAACACTAAATCCCCTTTAAACGGAAGTGAACAAAGCCTCATTTTGGAGGTGGAGTCTCCGCTCCAGGCCTTAAGCCAGAGGGCACGTCGGGCAGAGTTAGAAAGCACCGAGGTCCTGGCTGCCAGGCGGACAGATTCCACCGAGGTATCTGCCAGAAAACAGGTAGCCTTCCTAAGCAAGGGAAGGGATTCCAGTAATTCCTCCCTAGGGGTCCCTTGGGAAATATGAGCCTCCAACTGGTCTAACCACCTAATTAGGGATCTGGATACGCAGGTGGAGGCAATGTTGGCTTGAATAGAGGAAGACGATGCCTCCCAGGACCGCTTCATCAGGCCCTCTACCTTCCTATCCATCTGATCCTTCAGTTGGGAAGTATCCTCAAAGGGAAGAGCCGTTTGCTTAGCTACCCTAGCCACCTGAACGTCTACTCTTGGGACCTCCCAATGTAGTCCCGAAGGTTCCAGAGGAAACCGGCGTCTAAGGTCACTCCGTACCCGCCTCTCAGGAAATTCCCATTCCTGAGAGACAATATCCAAAACATTGGCATGAACTGGGAATCCCAGCTGTTTGACTGACTTCAGGCCAGCAAACATTTCGTCCTGGATTGAAGGAAGAGACTGCACTTCCTCTAAACCCATAGTGCTCCGAACTGCCCCAATAAGATCCCCCAACTCTTCTGAGTGAAATAGAAAGGACTGGTCAGACCCCCCAGATGGAAATCCTTCATCAGGACCCTCAGAGGTGGAATCAGCGTCCTCCTGATCAGATGGGGTCGACTGGAGTCTCCTCTTTTTTGGAGGAGAGGGTCCAGGAGCAGGGCCAGGAACAGGGCCAGGAGCAGGGCCAGGAGCAGGAAGGGAGGCCAGAGAGGCCCTAATCTCCTGTTTCATCATGGACCGCAACTCATCTATCAGAGAAGGTTGTTCGGCCCTAATAATCTGGTCCGTACATTGCTGGCAAAGCTTTTTATCCCATACTGCAGGGAGCTTCTTTATACAGATAGGACATTTTTTAATTTTTTCCACTCTGTCAGGTCTATCAGGCTTATCGGACTTGTCAGCTTTTTCTGACTTCTCAGGCTTCTCAGATTTTTTCATTTCTATCAGTTTTCTTGGTGGCCTTGTCCTCCTAGAAAACACAGACCATAGAGCCATAAGTCATCTGATAAGACCTATGTCCGAGGGACCATTCCCCTCCATACTCACAGTAGCAGGGGGCACACTGGGTTCTGCAGATGCAGCTGCAGCGGAAGACATGACAGGGAGCACGGTTGCTTACCATGATCTGATGTCTTCGTGGCAGCCCTTATGCAAAAGGGCCTGCCCCCCCAGTGACGGTGCACGTTCCCCGCCTCCCGCATCCGGTCCTGGGCAGGCCGTGTCACCGTCGGCGTGCCTCCACGCTGCCTCCGCAAACCGGAAGCGCTCGACCGGAAGTCCGCAAGACCGGAAGTCCCGCCCCCGGGAGCACTTCCGGATCGCTCCGGCAGCGTGCATGCGGGAAGCGGCCGGCGGCTCAGGGAGGACGCCGGCCGGGGGAGCTCAACAGCCTGCATCACCCCTCAGGAGGATCCGGAAGGCTGGAGCAGCGGTCCCCCCACAGCGTGAGGGAACAGCAAGGGAGGAGCGGTGAAGGCCCGACCGATGCTGTCCGGCTTAAGGTAACAGGGGAAGAAGGAAAAAGAAAAAAAAAAAATATACTGAAGTTCGCCGGCCACCACAGCATAGGAGAAAAACAAAACCTCTCCATGCCCCATGGGGACAGGAAGACACTGGCTGTGGGAGGTGGGAGGGTCCTTTTAAACCTCTTGAACTTCCTGTCCCAATTAGGGCGTGGAGAGACAACCTCCTATGCTGTCGTGGAAGGGACTAGAGAAATATATAATAAATTAGGGACAGGAGTGCAATGCAGAATGTGCTGAATATTTTACTAAATAATAACATTTAGTATAATGCTTATATTTAAGTGAAAAATGTATTGTAGTGCAATGTGAACATCAGACATTTAATTATTTTTATGATACAATAATCAAGATATTTAGATAGAACTTAAAATATATTTATTGGATACAACTTTAGAAACACAAAAAACTGTAATAAATTGTAAATATGTAATACACTATGTAATTATATATCTACCTAGTGCGAGCCCCCCCCCCAACGTGCAGTCTCTTACCCTGAGAGCCCCCCCCCAACGTTCAACATAGCCCCCTGCTCAACGCAAGCCCTCCCAAAGTGCAGCATCGACCCCTGCCCAGTGCGAGACCCCTCCAAACGTGCAGCGTCACACCCTGCCCAGTGCGAGCCCCCCCCCCCCCCAAACGTGCAGCGTCGCCCCATGTGAGCCCCCTCAAATATGCAGTATAGCCCCCTGGCCAGTGCAAGTCCCTTCAGCGTCGTCCCCTGCGATCCCCCCAAACCTGCAACGTCTTCACCTGCGATCCCCTCCCCAAACGAGCAGCGTCGCCCCATGCCAAGTGCAACTCCCCCAAACCTGCAGCGTCGTCACCTGTGACTTCCCCCAAACGTTGCAGCATCGCCCCCTGCCAAGCGCGAGCCCCCCCAAACATGCAGCGTCGACCCTTGCTCAGTGTGAGCCCCCCAAATGTGCAGCGTCACCCCCTGCAAGCCCCACAAACATGCAGCTTTGCCTCCTACCCAGTGCGATCCTCCCAAACGTGCAGCGTCACCCCCCTGCGAGCCCCCCCACAAACGTGCAGTATGGCCCCCAGCCCAGTGCAAGCCCCCCAAACATACAGCGTCGCCCCCTGCGATCCCCCCCCAAATGTGCAGCGTTGCCCCCTGTGATCCCCCCCAAACGTGCAGCGTTGCCCCCTGTGATCCCCTCCAAAACGTGCAGCGTCGCCCCCTGCGATCCCCCCCAAATGTGCAGCGTTGCCCCCCTGTGATCCCCCCCAAACGTGCAGCGTCGGCCCCTGCGAGTCCACCAAACCTGCAGTCGACCCCTTGCGATCCCCCCCAAACGTGCAGCGTCGTCCCTACGATCCCCCCAAACGTGCAGCGTCGCCCCTGCAATCCCCCCCAAACGTGCAGCGTTGCCCCCTGCCCAGTGCGAGCCCCCCAAACATTCAGCGTCACCCCCCACGAGCCCCACAAACCCTGCAGCTTTGTCCCCTGCGATCCCCACCCCAAACGTGCAGCATCGGCCCCCTGCGAGCCCCCCAATCGTGCAGTATAGTCCCCTGCCCAGTGCAAGCCCCCCCAAGCGTTCAGCGTCGCCCCTGCGAGCCCCCCCAAACGTGCAGCATCGCCCCCTGCCAGCCCCCCCAAAGTGCAGTAAGGCCCCCTGCCCAGTGCAAGCCTCCAAGTGTTCAGCGTCTCCCCTGCGAGCCCCCCAAACATGCAGCGTCGACCCCTGCGATCTCCCCCAAACGTGCAGCGTTGCCCCCTGCGAGCCCCCCAAATGTGCAGTGTCACCCCCTTCCCAGTGTAAGCCCCCCCCAAGTGTTCAGCGTTGCTCGAGACCCCCCCAAACCTCCAGCGTAGCCTCCTGCCTAGTGTTATCCCCCCATTCCTTATGAAAGCATCCACAGCATCACCCCCCCATAAGCCCCCTACCTTAATGAAGCCTCCACAGCACGGTGCTGCCGCTTCAGTACATGCCCTGTGACATATACACGAGCTGCAGCCCCCAGCACTGACAGGAGACTCTGCTCTGTGCCCCCAAAATCCAGTCTGAGACCCCAGAGCTATAACTAATGAGGAAAAGCTGAATCTTCTCCCACCTCAGGGTCAGGATCCGTCCGCTCTGCACAGCCCGAGCTCTGCTGCTTCCCGCCCACAGAACTGCACTGAGGAGGCCCCGCCCCTTCTCTTGTGACATCATGATTTCATGAAATCACTCCTCCCCCTCCAAAATTCAACTCCGATCTAGACGCTCTGTGACACACGCAGCGCGCCCTGATGACGTCAGCAGCACTGCGCGCGCGCGCGTCATTTTAAAAGTTCCCGCCTGGCAGGAGAAGCGGCACAGCCGGGGCCTGTACAGAGGAGCCTGAAGAGGGAGAGGTGAGTGGTGACTAATAACCTGAGGAGGGGGGGTTACTGGTGACTAATACTGGGGGTGCAGCAGTAGCTTAGCTACGGAGGGGGGGCAGGGGTGTCACCCCGAGCTGCTGCCTCCTGGGGCTATGTTAGCCTCTGTGCGCACTTGACTTTTTTGTGGCGTTTTTGTGCTGAAGACGCTGTGACATTGCTTCCCCGGCAATGTCTATGGGTTTTCAGAAGTGCTGTCCCGCACACAGCGTTTTTTTGTAGCTGCGTTTTTGTGGTGACCATAAAAGAAACGCAACATGTCAATTATTTCAGTGCTTTTCACCCATTGAATACAGTGCACAAAAAAGCGGTAAAAACGCACAAAAAACGCAAAGCGTCAAAAAAACGTATAGTGCGCACATAGTCTTAAAACAGTTTTTTTTGTTTTGTTTTAAACTCCCATTTTCCTTTTTGCCATCTAGTAAATTCAGCGTTTTTTTTTTTTCAAGAGGAGGGGAGAGGGGATTTAATGCATGAGCGCTGCAGAGGCAGGAGGCTCTAATCTGCTCCGTGCAGAACCTGCGATGACGTCATGCCCATGTGGGAGGAGCCAGAAGATACTTGAGTAGCTGTAGCGGATGCGGGCACATGACAGGTACTGAGTGAAGAGAAGGACATGGGGGGGGGGGGTCAGAGTGTGGCGGGAGGGGGGCTGAGTACAGCGTGTATTAAAGGTGTGGTTCACACCATTTTTTTTTTTATTTTCTGTCGAAGTTCTACTTACAATTCTAGGTATTTTCTCCATTGGCTTGTATTTCCATTTCTAGGCACTGAGCGGCGCTATCCTGCACGCTCAGTGCCTGTCACATGACCCCCTGGAGCTGAGGCCGCCAGCATCCTCTGACGTCCCGGCATTTCCAGGCTTTTAAACAAGACGGGTACGTCACAGGATGCCGGCGCCACTCAGATTGAGTGACAGGGCTGTGGGCGGTGACTACCGCACGTCACAGCTCAGCATCGAGGGGGAGGATCCGGAGGACGGTCTGTGTGGAGCCGGTGTCCTGCAGATGGTGAGACACGGGGTGCCAGTGTGCAGTACAGGGGGGGGGGTCTTCAGCTGAATCCCCCCCTGCACGTAAGTATGTGATCACACTGTCCACCCGCCCGCTCTGCTCTGCTGCGATGTCAGGAGAGCGGCCGGTGTTGGGCAGTGTGATCGTGTGCTCCTCCCAGCAGCAAGACACTGACAGGCATGTCACCGCTGTGCTCTGCCATCTGTCCTGCTGCATGGGACCAACTGTCTGCACTCTGTCACCTGCACCACAAGTCACAGAGTGGAGACAGTTGGTGACAGAGCACCTCTGCCCCCCCCTCTACTTCCCCACTCCCCCCCCCCCCCTCTCTCTCCCCCTCCCTCTCTCCCCCCCCTCCCTCTCTCCCCCCCCTCCCTCTCTCCCCCCCCCCCTCCCTCTCTCTCCCCCCCCTCCCTCTCTCCCCCCCCTCCCTCTCTCTCCCCCCCTCCCTCTCTCTCCCCCCCCTCCCTCTCTCTCCCCCCCCTCCCTCTCTCTCCCCCCCCTCCCTCTCTCTCCCCCCCCTCCCTCTCTCTCCCCCCCCTCCCTCTCTCTCCCCCCCCTCCCTCTCTCTCCCCCCCCTCCCTCTCTCTCCCCCCCTCCCTCTCTCTCCCCCCCCTCCCTCTCTCTCCCCCCCCTCCCTCTCTCTCCCCCCCCTCCCTCTCTCTCCCCCCCTCCCTCTCTCTCCCCCCCCTCCCTCTCTCTCCCCCCCCTCCCTCTCCTCTCCCCCCCTCCCTCTCTCTCCCCCCCTCCCTCTCTCTCCCCCCCTCCCTCTCTCTCCCCCCCTCCCTCTCTCTCCCCCCTCCCTCTCTCTCCCCCCTCCCTCTCTCTCCCCCCTCCCTCTCTCTCCCCCCTCCCTCTCTCTCCCCCCTCCCTCTCTCTCCCCCCTCCCTCTCTCTCCCCCCCTCCCTCTCTCTCCCCCCTCCCTCTCTCTCCCCCCTCCCTCTCTCTCCCCCCTCCCTCTCTCTCCCCCCTCCCTCTCTCTCCCCCCCTCCCTCTCTCCCCCCTCCCTCTCTCCCCCCTCCCTCTCTCCCCCCTCCCTCTCTCCCCCCTCCCTCTCTCCCCCCTCCCTCTCTCCCCCCTCCCTCTCTCCCCCCTCCCTCTCTCCCCCCTCCCTCTCTCCCCCCCTCCCTCTCTCCCCCCCTCCCTCTCTCCCCCCCTCCCTCTCTCCCCCCCTCCCTCTCTCCCCCCCTCCCTCTCTCCCCCCCTCCCTCTCTCCCCCCCTCCCTCTCTCCCCCCCCTCCCTCTCTCC
>NC_134356.1:26160458-26177958 GCF_048569485.1 Anomaloglossus baeobatrachus
CCACAGCCGCCCCAGAAGTGGCGCATCCATTAGACGTGCCAATCCTGGTGCTTCGCCCCAACTCATCCCGTTGCCCTGGTGCGGTGGCAAACGGGGTAATATATGGGGTTGATACCAGATATGTAATGTCACCTGGCATCAAACCCTGGGGTTAGTGATGTCACTCGTCTATCAGATACCCGACATCACCAACCCAGTTAGTAAGAAAAAAAATAGACAACAAAAAGAAAAAGTTTTATTTGAAAAAACACTCCCTAACACATTCCCTCTTTCACCAATTTATTGAAAAGAACAATCAATTCCAGGTCCGGCGTAATCCAATAAGGAGGTCCCACGACGATCCATACCATAGTCACTGTCCCAGTCAATGAAGAACAGAATGTTCCCCATTGGCTGGGAGACTAATGCAGTGGCCTGAGCTAACATCAATAGGTCAGCCCAGGTGTTATGATCCGGAACCATGGAAGACCACCATAAATCACTGGTAAAAAGGGACAAGAGCATTGGCAACTAATCTGGCCGCCATCCCCTTACTAACCATCAACACTAGAAGTAGCCGAGGGGTGAACTAACATCCTGTGCATCGCGAACCCAGCCGGAGAACTAGCTATCCTAAAGGAAGGAAAGAATGAATAACTCTCTGCCTCAGAAAATAGATTAAAGAATAGCAAGCCCCCCACATTCAAAGACTGTGGTGATATAGGGAAAACAATACACAGAAAGATGATAGGATTAGCAAAGGATGAGGCCCTACTGACTAAATAGGACAGGATAGGAAAGGGGCTGATGGTGGCCAGAGAAAAACTCTGCAAAAATCCAAATATCTGATAGTACAAAAAAGCCCTCAGGTCACTAGATCTGAACTCTAGTCCTATACCAGGTGCTCTTGTCATACCAATGAACAGAAAGCAGGAATCATTACAAATTCAAGAAGCAACAAACACATGGACTTATAGGAGCAATACTCCAAACATAGCTGCAGGGAGCTTCCCAACTAAGCAACGGAGAGGGAAGATCCCTGCATGCAAATAAACTGAAAACAACCACAGCAAATGACAAACTCAGATAAGAGCAAAAAGCACCAAGCAACAAATAAAGAGCAAAGCACTTATCTGAGGTAGATGCGGTCTGGAGCAGGATGAAGCAGGCTGGTGAACAAAGAACAACTGACAACCAGCTCAGACTGCTAGCAGACCAAGGTTTAAATAGGCAACTAGTTAGCAATGGAAACGCCCATTACTCAACACATCTGGTCTCTGTCCAAACCATTCCTGGCCACAAGAGGGAGCCTCCCAGCAGCGAAAGCATAACTGACATTCACAACACCCAGGTCACTGCAGGGGATGACGAGCGCTGACTTCAGGAGGTTGGATGAGATCATTACCTGCTGTGACTATCTCCTGCACTGCTGACGTCAGCGCTGTCACTGCCTTCTATGACCGCCGCGTTCTCAGCAGTATCGCGAGAGCCCGTGACGTCACCGCTAGTGACAGTTTCGAGCCGCCCGCGAGACGGGCATAGAAGGCAGTGACAGCGGTGACGTCAGCAGAGCAGAAGATCGTCACAGCAGGTAATGAGCTCATCTAACCTCCTGAAGTCAGTGCTCGTCATCCCCGCGGCTGCCAGCACTGCAGTGTGGGAAGCTACTGACACTTAGCGGGACACTGACACTGTAGCGGGACACTGGCACTGTAGCGGGACACTGGCACTGTAGCGGGACACTGACACTGTAGCGGGACACAGACTGCACGGGCACCTGGAGGTCACACGGAAGTGATCTGTGCGGCGTCCAGGGAGTGTGATGTGTGTTTACTCTGCTCCGCTTCCTCATCCTGCCATAATGACATCACTTCCCTGCAAAACGCAGGCAGTGATGAATATTACCGCAGGTAAATCGCGGCTATACCGAGGGTATACCGCACATCATTTGCCACCTGTGGTATACCCTCGGTATTTCGCGATTACATTACAGTGAATGGAGTGAAATACCGCAGCTACCTGCGGAAAAGAAGTGACATGCACATTTTCTCAAGAAATTTTCTCAAGAAATTCTGCAGAAAGAATTTTCTTGAGAAAAAAACGCAGTGTGCGCACAGCAATTTTTTTCCCCATAGGTTTTTCTGAAGATTCTTGAGTAGCTGTAGCAGATGCGGGCACATGACAGGTGAGTGAAGAGGAGGACATGGGGGGCGCAGAGTGTGGTGGGAGGGAGGCAGAGTAGAGCGTGTATTAGGCTACATTCACATGACCGGTCCGTTTTTACGGTCCGTTTTTTTTACCGAAGGAATCAGTGTGCCTTCCGTTTTTGTTTGCGGACCGCAAAAAACGGAAGCAGCAAGAAAGATAAATAGATGAGTAGATACAGAGATGGATAGAGATAGAGGGATGAATGAACAGAGGGATAGATAGCTAGCTGGATAGATAGATAGATAGATGGATGAGAAAGGCATATATAATTTCCTACCCTCCTGCATATTCTAAGCTGGCACCCTTTAGTGACTTTCATGTGGCACTAAAGGGTGCTTAACCTTGAAATTTAGCCAAAAAAAAAATTAAAAAAAACAAAACCCCGACGTGGGGTCCCCCCTATCTTTGTAGCCAGCTAGGGTAAAGCAGACGGTTGCAGCCTGCAAACCACAGCTGACAGCTTCACCTTGGCTGGTAATCCAAAACAGAGGACACCCCACGCTGTTATTTTAAATTAAATAAGTAATTTAAAACAAAAAACACGGAGTTCTCCCCCCCCCCCAAATTGGATCACCAGCCAAGGTAAAGTGGAGAGCTGTGATCTGGTATTCTCAGACTAGGGAGGTCCACTGTTATTGGACACTCCCCATCCTAAAAATGCCAGAAGTGGCGCATCCATTAGATGTCCCAACTCATCCCGTTGCCCTGGTGCAGTGGCAAACGGGGGTAATATATGGGGTTGATGCCAGATGTGTAATGTCACCTGGCATCAAGCCCTGGGGTTAGTGATGTCAAGCGTCTATTAGATACCTGACATCACAAATCCAATCAGTAATAAAAAAAATAGACAACAAAAAAAGTTTTTATTTAAAAAAACACTCCCCAAAACATTCCCTCTTTCACCAATTTATTGAAAAGAACAATCAAATCCAGGTCCGGCGTAATCCAATAAGGAGGTCCCACGACGATCCATACCATAGTCACTGTCCCAGTTAATGAATAACAGAATGTTCCCCATTGGCTGGGAGAGCAGTGCAGTGACCTGAGCGAACATCAATGGGTCACCCCAAGTCACTTCAGGGGATGACGAGCACTGCTGTTTGGAGGTTAGATGAGATCATTACTTGATGTGACGATCTCCTGACGTCAGAGCTGTCACTGACTTCAATGCCCTCCGCGTTCTCAGAAGTATCGCGGGAGCCCGTGACGTCACCGCTAGTGACAGTCTTGGGCCGCCCGCGAGACGTGATGTGAGAACGCAGCGGGCATAGAAGTCAGTGACAGCGCTGACATCAGGAGAGCAGGAGATCATCACAGCAGGTAATAATCTCATCTAACCTCCTGACAGCAGCGCTCGTCATCCCCCGCGGCTGCCCGCACTGCAGTGTGAGAAGCTGCTGATACTGCAGTGCGGGCAGACACTGACACACTGCAGTGCGGGCAGCCGCAGGGCTGGCAGGGAGCGGGACACAGACTGCACGGGCACCCGACGGAGATCACACGGAAGTGCTTCCGTGCGGCTTCCAGGGATTTTGCGGGCCCATTGACTTGTAGGAAGTCACGGTCCATTATTATGGAACAGAATAGGACATGTTCCATAATAACGGAACGGACATACGGCATCCAATGTGGCTTTTTTTGTAGGATCGGATGCACACTGAAGTTCTTCCGTGTGCCATCCGATCCTACACAAAAGACATTGAAAAGATGGTCCTGTCCGTGGCTCTGCAATAAAACAGGAAGTGACCAGGACAAACGGAACGGTCATGTGAATGAGCCCTTATCGAAAGAGGCTGTGTAGGTGGTGTGTTATGATGTTATGTAGAGGGGCGGTGTAGAGGGTGTGTTATGGAGAGGGGCGATGTAGAAGGTGCATTATGGACAGGGGCAGGCGGTGTAGAGGGTGTATTATTTGAGGGAAATACTTCATTTTCTGGAACAACTTCAAGGGTGCTAAGACGTGTGTGTGTGTGTGTGTGTGTGTGTGTGTGTGTGTGCGTGTGTGCGCGCACGCGTGTGTGTGGTTTTTTACCAAGAGTGGTGGCGGACTGTGGAAGGTTTGCGGGGTGGAGGCGGAGCTGGGTTGGAGTCTCAAGGGGGCCCCATAATTTTGCCAGTATGGGGCCCTGAAATTCCTAGTGGCGGCCCTGCCTTCACCTTCTCAGCCTCCGGTCTGCTCCAGTAGATTTCATCCTCTGCTCTGCCCCGATCACATAGATCAGAGTACTGCAGGAAGAGAGAGGACAGCTCTCTATGAGCGACCCGGGCCCCCTCGTTGCCGTGATGGCGGCCCTGGTCCTGCTGACGTGCTGCAGGGCAGGCGGACGACTCAGGATCTTTTAAATGTTTTATGCGGATTATAATGGAGCCAATTTACTTTTCGGAGCATGGGCCCGCTGGGGCCCCGGGCGGTAGCCCAGATTGCCCTCATTATAATCCGCCTCTGAATGAAATAACATAGTCACTAATCAAATTTAGAGGACTGAATTGTTGTTCCAATTCTGCAGCCCCCTGTATTTACTTACTTAAGCTCCACCTTTGCTTTCTGAGTATCACTTTCAGTTTCGTTTCTCTTTTCCTCCCTCAGCCATGGCGTCTGCTATTCTGAATGACGAGCTGCTCTGCTCCATCTGTTTATCTATTTTTAAGGACCCTGTAATGCTGAGATGTGGACACAACTTCTGCCGGGTCTGTATTGATCATGTGCTGGATACACAGGACGAGTCTGGAGTTTATTCCTGTCCTGAATGCAGAGAAGAGTTTCAGGAGCGGCCGGCGCTGATGAGGAACATAAATCTTCATAATGTCGCAGAACGTTTCCTGGTTACTCAGCAAGAACAAGAGGAGATCACCGGGATCTGCTGCACTTACTGTGTGGACTCTCCGGTACCTGCTGTTAGATCCTGTCTGTTGTGTGAGGCTTCTCTGTGTGAGAAACACCTGAGGGCTCACAGCAAATCACCAGAACACGTCTTATCTGATCCCAGCACTTCTCTGGAGAAAAGGAAATGTTCTGTCCATAAGAAAATCCTGGAATATTACTGCACTGAGGATGCGGCTTGTATCTGTGTGTCCTGCAGTTTGATTGGGAAACATAAAGGACATACAATGGAGTCACTGGATAAGGCCTCAGCGAAGAAGAAGAAGAAACTGAGAAATGTTCTTCAGAAACTGACTACAAAGAGAGAGGAGACTGAGAAAAGAGTCCAGAGTCTGGAGGAGCGCAGGAGAAAAGCTCAAGAAAAAGCAGCTGGAGAAGCCGAGAGAGTCACTGCCCTGTGTACAGACATCAGGAGACGGGTGGACGACCTGGAGAAGAAGGTCCTGAGTGAGATCTCCAGGCAGGAAAAGGAAGCGTCACTGTCACTGTCTGCTCTGATCCATCAGCTGGAAACAAAGAAGGACGAGCTGTCCAGGAAAATGAGGCACAATGAGGAGCTGTGTAACATGACTGATCCACTGACCGTCTTACAGGAACCAGACACCGGGGACTTGTGTGATCCTGAGGAGGAGGGAGGTGATGAGGACACAGGGGGACATGATAAACAGCTCCATGATGGAGATGACCTGGATGTGGCTGTGATCTCACACACATTACACACATTATGTGAGGTAATATCAGGTATAAGGAGCAAGACCAATGTAGACGGTCCTGCAAATATATTACTGGATGTAAACACGGCTGCTAATAATCTTCTTATATCAGACGACCTGAAAACTGCAACCAGGACACGAGAGGAGCAGAAACATCCAGAAACAGCAGAAAGATTCCAGAGTAGTCAGGTGATGAGCAAGAGTGGATTTACCTCAGGACGATATTACTGGGATGTGGAGATCAGTAGATCCCGGGATTGGAGTGTGGGGATGTGTTATCCCAGTATAGAGAGGAGGGGAGATCGGTCACTGATTGGAAATAACAAGTCTTGGTGTTTGAGGAGAAATAATAATCAGTATTTTGTGATATATAACAGGAAAGTGATCCATTTACCTGACAAGATCTCCAGTGGTAAAATTAGGATCTGTCTGGATTATGAGGCCGGGCAGTTGTCCTTTTATGAGCTGTGTGACCCCATCAGACACTTACACACCTTCACTGCCGCCCCCCCCCCCCTCCCCCTCTCCGAGCCCCTTCATGCTGCATTATTTGTATATAATGGTTCTATAAAGATATTAGGGGGAAGCAGCAGCAGGAAGAATCCATCATAATATAAGAAATTGGTGATAAAGAATATAATAGTGAAATGATGATATGACGTTTACTGATAATCTGATGCTAATATTATATCCTCCTGATCATATATCTATACGCAGCTTAGATTTCCCTCTCAGTTACTAGAAGACATTTTTATACCTTTGTTCTCGATTTTCTTCAGTTTTTCTCCATAAATGAGGTGACTAGTAAAGGTCAGATCGGCTTTTCTTGATAACTGAAGGTGGTGTCGCACACAGCGATGGCGACAACTACGTCGCTGCTACATCACCATTTTCTGTGACGTAGCAGCGACGTCGCTGTATGTGATATCCAGCAACGACTCGGCCCCTGCTGTGAGGTCGCCGCTCGTTGCTGAATGTCCTGCTTCATTTTTTGCTCGTCGCTCTCCCGCTGTGAAGCACACATCGCTGTGTGTGACAGCGAGAGAGCGACGAACTGAAGCCATCAGGGAGCAGAAGCCGGCGTCTGGCAGCTGCGGTAAGCTGTAACCATCGGGTAACCAAGAAGCCCTTACCTTGGTTACCCGATATTTACATTAGTTACTAGCACCGCCGCTCTCAGGCTGCCAGTGCCGGCTCCCTGTTCTCCTAGCCAGAGTACACATCGGGTTAATTACCCGATGTGTACTCCAGCTACGTGAGCAGGGAGCCGGCACTGGCAGCGTGAGAGCACACCGCTTAGCGCTGGCTCCCTGCACACGGAGCCGGAGTACACATCGGGTAATTAACCCGATGTGTACCCTGGCTAGGAGAGCAGGGAGCCAGCGCTAAGGGTGTGCGCTGGTAACCAAGGTAAATATCGGGTAATGGTTACCCGATATTTACCTTAGTTACCAAGTGCAGCATGGCTTCCACAGCGACACGTGTTGTTATGATCGCTGCTGCGTCTGCTGTGTTTGACAGCTAAGCAGCGATCAAAACAGCGACTTACTAGGTCGCTGTCGTCACAGAAAATGGTGACGTAACAGCGACGTGGTTGTCGCTATGTGTGAACCCAGCTTTAATCCTTCGAAATTGATGACTTCTTATCTGTATTCTTGTTATATATTGCTGTACAATTTGTAAGGAAACTTCTTAGTGGCCGATAAAAAGAAATTTGCCAATTTAATAGATGGATAATAAAGAACAGGTCACTTATATCTGACTCTCTGTGTTCATCTGATGATATAATTGTTACTGTCCTCCATTAACCCTTTAGTGATGGAGCCAATTTTGTCCTTGATGCCCCGGAGGTTATAACTCTGGAGCTTCAACAGATCCCGGTGATTCTGAGACTGTTTTCCGCTGACATATTGTACTTCATGATAGTGGCAAAGTTAGTATGATTGATCTCTTTTGCGTTTATTTGTGAAAAATCATAAATTTGGCAAAAATGTTGCAATTTTCAACATTTTAATTTTTATGCCCTTAAACCAGAGAGTTATGTCACATAAAATAGTTAATGACTAACATTTCCCTCATGTCTAATTTACATCAGCGCAATTTTTGAAACACATTTTTTTGTTTGTTAGGAACTTAGAAGGATTCAAAGTTTATCAGAAATTTCTCATTTTTCCAACAAGATTTACAAAATCATTTTTTAGCGACCATGTCACATTTAAAGAGACTTTCAAAAGCCTAGGTAACAGAAAAAAAAAACAAAAAGTGACCCCATTCTAAAAACTGCACCCCTCAAAATTCTCCAAACCACATCCAAGAAGTTTTTTAGCCCTTCAAGTGCTTCACACGAATTAATGCAAAATAGAAGGAAGATAAATTTACATTTTACCTAAAAAAAATTGTTTACCTCAATTTATTCTCTTTTACAAGGTAAAGCATGACAAAATACACCCCAAAGTTTGCTACCAACTTTCTTCTGAGCGTTCAGACACCCCACATGTCGCCAGAAACCTCGGTTTGTACAAACGGCGGGGCTTTGAAGGGAAGAAGCAATAATTTGAATTTTGAAATGCAAATTTGGCTGAAATAAATTGCAGGCACCATGTCACATTTGTATGGACCCTATTATACCTAAACAGCAGAAACCCCCCTAAAGTAACCCCATTCTGGAAACTAGACCCCTGAAGGATTTTACTCAGGGATACAATAGACATTTTGAGCCCCCCAGGTACTTCACAGAATTTGAACATTAGGTCGTCATATTGAAAATTTTCATTTTTTCCACAAAAATATAACTTTAGTACCACATTTCTCACTTTTTCAAGGGGCAAAACCAAAAAGTGGACCCGACAGTTTGTTACCCAATTTTTTTCTGAGTGCAGGGATACCCCACAACCGGTCAGAAACCTCTGTTTGAACAAACAAGAGGACTCTGAATGGAAGAAGCAATTTTGCATTCTGGAAAGCAAATTTGGCTGAAATAGATTGCAGGCACCATGTCGCACTTGGAGGACCACTACTGTACCTAAACAGAAGAAACCCCCACAGGTGACCCCATTTTGGAAACTAGATCCCTCAAGGATGTTAATCAGGGGTATATTGAGCATTGTAATCCCACAGGTACTTCACAGAAACAGAATTTGATAACCTTAGGTCGTCATATTGAAAACATTCCTTTTTTAACAAACATGTTGTTTTATCACCAAATTTCTCACTTTTACAAGAGGTAACACCAAAAAGTGGACCCCACAGTTTGGTACTGAATTTCGTATGAGCGCAGTGATTCCCAACTTGTTATAAAAGTTCTGTTTGGAAAAACGGGGGGGCTCGGAATGGAAGGAGCAATATTTGAATTTTGGAAAAGTTGAAATAGATTGTGGTCACCATGTCACATATGTAAGGCCCCTGAGGTATCTAAACATCATAAACCTCCCTCAATAGACCCCATTCTGGAAACTAGACCCCTCAAGGATTTTAATCAGGGGTATACTGAGCATTTTGAACCCGTAGGTACTTCACAGTATTTGATAACATTAGGTCGTCATCATTTTGAAAATTTTCATTTTTTTTCACAAAAATGTTGCTTTAGCACCAAATTTCTTACTTTTTCAAGAGGCAACACCAAAAGTGCACCCCAAGGTTTACGTCATTTCTTTTGAGTGCAGGGATACCCCACATGTGGTCCGAAACCTGTTTGAACAAATGGGAGGGCTTGGAATGGAAGGTGGACCATTTGAATTTTTGAAAAGCTGAAATAATGAAATTCGGCTCTCTGCGCATGCGCCCACCATTTTTACAGATGAAGAGGAGAAGGAGGTGCCACAGCGGACTCAGCACTCATGAAGGTACCACGGAGGACTGAAGGTGACATGGGGAGACCTAAGGAGGACTTTTCTTTCCTATCTGATTTGTCTGATGGGAGTGAAATCAGGGTGGGATGATTGTGGCGGGCGCACAACTCATGTGCTCACCATTTTAGATGCACAAGAGGTGGGGGGGCCAGGGGGCACTTTGGCCATTCCAAGGGACTGGGGGAGGACATTTCTCTCCCATCTGACATGTTTGATCACGTCAGATGGGAGAGGAATCATTTTTTTTACCGGCGCTAAAATTTACTTTTACATAGTCAACGAACACATGAACGGGAAGCAGAAAAAATGACCCTGATCATGATCTCTAGGATCTCAGCTACCCGTGGTAGCTGAAGCCCCAGAGATTTTGTTGGGGGGCGCTAAACATTTATCTCTTACCACCGTTTAAAAAAAGCAGTAAGGAAGAAGTACCCTTAACTTCTGCCATTTTAAAACATAAAGCGGTCGTTAAGGGGTAAATAACTGGGATTGGGGTGGAATAGCTAATTCTTTGTCTTAAGCCCACTTTACACGCTGCAATGTATCTTAGAATGTGTCGGCGGGGTCACGTCGTGACGCACATCCGGCATCGTAAGGTACATTGCAATGTGTAACAGCTACTTGCGATTGAACGGTAAAACGTTCATCGCACGCACGTCGTTCATTCCTCATGAATTGAACGTTAGGTTGTTCATCGTACCCGAGGTAGCACACATCGCAGTGTGTGACACCCCGGGAACGATGAACAGATCTTACCTGCGTCCTGCGGCTCCTGGCCGGTAATGCGGAAGGAAGGAGGTGGGCGGGATGTTTACATCCCGCTCAGCTCTGCCCCTCCGCATCTATTGGCCGGCTGCCACGTGACGTCCCTGTGACGCCGAACGTCCCTCCCACTCCAGGAAGTGGACGTTCGCCGCCCACAGCGAGGTCGTATGGACGGGTAAGTACGCGTGACAGGGGGTTACTCGTTTGTGCGGCACATTCAACAAATTGAACGTGCCGCACATACGATGGGGGCGGTTATGATCGCATACGATATCGTATGCAGAATCGTAACATGTAAAGCAGGCTTTAGTCACACTGATTGTACCTTACCTCCTATACGTTCTTCTTTTGGAGGAATCTGATTTATAAATTTGTGCTAAAATATAATTTTTTTTTCCTTAATCTTGTTGTTGACTTAAAGTGGAACAACAAACAAAAAGACAATAAGAGGTAAAACTAAATTGGATAAGTGCAAGCAATAAAGCGCATTCAATAGTTTCTAGAAATACATATAACATAGGATTCTCCAAGATCATATAAGAAGCTCTTGAGGAATTTTGCCCACTCATCTTTGCAGAATTGTTGTAATTCAGCCACAATGGAGGGTTTTCGAGCATGAACTCCCTTTTTTTTTTTTTTCTTTTTTTTTTTTTAACTATATTTTTATTCAAATTTTTCAATAACATAACATTGGCATAAGCGAATTCAGCATTGTAAATTCAACATTACATTGTCATGTTTGATCATCCCAAATTCCATACCAATTTTTAAAATCAATAACCATAACATGGCAAGATAAAGCAAAGGAAAGCAGCGACCCCTTAACCCATCATTCTTATCATTCCCCCCATTGAACCCTTGTGAACATGGTAATGACATATAATAAAGAAGTCCCACTCAAATCGGTTATTTCCCCCTCTCCTTTTAGTCACCTTTCGGCATTTCCTCCCCCACCTCCAAGCCATCCAATGTATCCTTCAATTTTTCAGTATGATACCAGACTGTGTCTTTGAAAGGTGACATAATCCTGACTATCTCCTCCCGAGTACAATAGGCCAGTATGAATTTCTTCCATTTGTTAAAGTGCTGTCGTATTCTATCCGCCCTCCTTTCTGCATCCAATCCTTCTATTTCAAGAAGATGCATGAGCTGACCCAAGATCTCTTCAATCGCGGGGACCCTAGACTCCAACCAATTTTTTAGTATCGCTCTCTTGGCTGCCAGAAGTATCACATGTATAAGTCTGGGTGGGTTAGTCATCTTCCCTTTGGTATCGTTCCCCTCCTCCCAATGGTGAAAAATAGCGAACCCAGGTGAGAGCCGAACTTCAAGACCCCACACCTTTTGTATACAACTTTTGATCTGTGACCATAATGGACTCAAATGGGGGCAGGACCACAACCCGTGAAGGAGATCAGTTCCACTACTCTTACACTTAGGGCAATACGTAAGCCTGTCTGGCTTTGTTGCTGATGGAGGGAGATTAAAACCATAAATTGCCTTGTGCATAATTCTAAATTGGGTTTCTCGCCAATTCTCATTTAAAATTGATTTACGAAGAGCATTCCACCCTCCCCTAATTTTTACCCCCATAGACGGGTCCTCAAATTGTTTTTCCCAAGATTTAAATAAACCTTCCGGGTGCTGTCCTATTAATAGATCACGCATGGCTCCATAAAGAAAAGAGATAGATGATGAAGTTATTGAGTTCTTTACCAGACAATCAAAAGAGTTAAATACTACCTCCTGGGTCACATCATGCAACTGAGTCATAATACTATATCTCACTTGGTCATATTGGATTACTTGGTTAGTCCCCAGGCCATACTGCGCTATAATTTCGTCTCTACTCAACCATCTAGGCTCTGAGGTGTGCAAGAGATGAGCAACAGTCCTTATACCCCGCACCTTCCACTCTTCAAACAGCTTATTGCTTGTCCCCTGCACAAACTCTGGATTCCCCCATATAGGCAAGTATTTGGATATTTTATGGGGAAGTTTGTAGTTTTTCCTCAACGCCTTCCACGCTGCAATCGTGTCTTTAAATAAGGAAGAGTGCTTGATTTTCACAGGGAGATTAGCCTGCCTAGTATGAAGCAATGCCACCAGATCCCAAGGTTGTGCATAGTCTCTCTCAAGCTCCAACGCTGAATAATGCCTAGAGCCTTTAATCCAATCCAATATATATCTAGTCAAACAGGCTATATTGTAACCCCGAATGTTCGGCAAACTCAGACCTCCATGAACCTTAGATGCCATCAGCTTCTTAAGCCCTATACGAGGGCGTTTCCCCCTCCAAATGAAGTGTGAAAAAGCTCTATTTAGCTGGACAATATCTTTATGCTTGAGAAGCAGGGGAAGTGTTTGAAGATGATACATTAATTTTGATATCGACATCATCTTAATTAGGTGGACTCTACCAATTATGTTCAATGGAAGGTTGTGCCATCTTTTAAGATCTTGCTCTATTTGGCTCAGAAGGGGTGGATAGTTTAGACTATAAAGGGTTGCCGGAACCTTACCTATTTTAACTCCCAGGTATGTGATATATGACTTAGCCACTGTAATTCCTTCAAAAGGGTTCTGCTCCCGTGTTTGAACATTTGTCCCTCCCAGGTATAGGAGCTCGCACTTTGACGCATTAATCTTGAAGCCTGAGTACGCTCCAAACTCTCGCAAAATTTGTAAAATCTCGGGGACCTGCTGAGCTGGATTCGAAAGGAAAAGCAAAATGTTATCCGCAAAAAAAGCTGACTGAATTTGTCTATTATTTACAGAAATACCCTGGAAGGTGCTATGTGTAGATAACAATCGTACCAATGGTTCCAGAGCCAGATTAAAAAGTAATGGGGAAAGGGGGCAACCCTGTCTGGTTCCTTTCAGTAACGGAAAAGGGGCTGACAGATATCCTGGAATGTAAACTTGAGCCTTCGGATTTGTGTAAATTTCTCTAATGTAGGTATAAAATGACCCCGAAAAACGCATTTCATCTAGAACTCTATAAAGCCATGACCACTCAATATTGTCAAAGGCTTTCTCGGCATCTATTGTAAGCAAAGCGGGAGATTCTCCTTTCAGAGGCCGAAGGTTAACCCTATCCAGGACAAGAAGAACTTTTCTAATATTTAGTGTCCCTGATCTTTTCTGAATGAAACCGGCCTGTGCTGGGGAAATCAGTTGGGGAAGAATTATAGCTAGACGATTTGCCATAATCTTTGACATTATCTTCATATCTAGGTTGATAAGTGATATGGGCCTATACGAACCCGGCTCCTTCGGGTCCTTCCCCTGTTTAGGGATCAATTTTATATATGCCCGGTTATTATTTTGGAAAGACGCATTACCGTCTAGTATGCTATTATACAGCTCTAGTAATGTAGGTAAGATCTCTTCCTTTACTGTTTTATAGAATTCTCCCGTAAATCCGTCAGGGCCAGGGGCTTTATAATTATGCATGGAGTTGATTGTCCCCAATACTTCTTCCCCCGTAATTTTGGCATTCAGAAAAGTGCGATGCTCTTCTGTGAGTCGAGGTAGTGTCACTTTAGATAAAAGATTATCAGGAAATTTGTCTCGCTTTTCCGACGAATAAAGGTTTCTATAATACGTGCCTAAAGTCTCAATTATTGTCTTAGGGTTTTTGTGTATCTCCCCCTTTTGATTTTTTATTTCCATGGGTCCCTGAGTTATAATCCTATTTTTCGCTAAGTTGGCCAGTATTTTCCCTGCTTTATTTCCAAAGCGATGTAATGTAGCTTCTTGCATTGACCTAGCCATTTGTTCCCGTTTTTCCGCCCACTCATTAAAAGCTCTTTGGGCTATTACCCATCTATCTCTATGGTCCCTATCAGGATGCTTTTGAAAAGAAGTATATGCTTCCCTCAATTTATGGGAGGTTTCAGTAAATTTAAGATGAGCCTTTTTCTTCAAATAGGAAACATGTGCTATCGTTCTGCCCCGTAATACTGCCTTCGCCGTGTCCCATAATAACATAGGTGTGTCTTTATGTTGATCATTATGTACCATAAATTCCGTCCACCATTCCTTTAATTTCAAGGAAAAATCTTCGTTATCTTTAAGGAAGGAAGGATATCTCCACAGATAGTCCGTTCCTCTGGGATAAATGTTTGCTAGGTCTAGCACCACCGGGGCATGGTCAGAAATCACCAAATCCTGGATAGTAGCTGAGTGGAGCGCACGTACCAGGTTCCCTGAAATAAGAAAGTAGTCAATGCGAGACCAGGAGCTATTAGCATGTGAATAGTGCGTAAATTCCCTATCCTGAGGGTGCAGTAGTCTCCACGCATCCCATAAGGCCGTGGCATTTAACAGAGGACGCATAACTTTATCATGGCCGCGCGGTACATTTGGGGGGCCTTTAGCATTTTTCCTGTCCTCTAGCACAGATACCACCGAGTTGAAATCCCCCCCAATTATTAGATTAAAATGGGCATGTTCTAAAATTTTGGCCTCAAGTCGTTGAAAGAATGATTTGTTGTTTTCGTTCGGGGCATAAATATTAAAGATTTTATAAATTCCTCCAGGTATCTCCACTGAGATCATCTGAACCCTACCTTCCGTGTCTGCATATGTTTCCAGGACTTGATGTTGTAATCTCCTACTTACTAATGTAATAACCCCTGCTTTCCTTTTAACTGAAGATGACCCATAGACTCCTCCAACCCATAATTTCCCCATCCTCTGCATGTCTGAACCTTCCAGATGAGTTTCCTGAAGGAGCGCAATGTCCGGTTTGAGGCGATTAAGGTGGCGTAATATCTTAATTCTTTTTTGGGGGGAACGTAACCCCTTAACATTCCAGGTGACTATTCTCATAAAGCACATGTAACAAATGGAAATCCTGCCTTTCGTTTACCATGTTTTTGCTGCCCTCTCTTGCCAAAAAAAAAAAATTCAACCAATTAGACAATTGAACATAGTGCTCACTTGCAATAGTGAGAGTAGTAGTAATAATAATAACTCTGTGTAAAATCTTTGCTACTTCACTTGAATCCAAAATCCCCAAACATTTCAAACATCTCCCTCCCCTCCCCCCCCCAACTATACCATAATACTCAGACTTCACTTTTTTCTGATCATTTTCCAAGCTCAGTCAACCTTATACTTATAGCGTTTAACCAATATAAAGGAGTGTCCCACCTACAAAGAAAGAGAGAGAAGGAAAAAAAAAAAAAGAAAAGTTCTCTTTCCTTTCCTCCGCCTCAGATTTCTTGAACTTTTTCCACTGCGGCTTCTCCAGCCTAAATCAAAAACAGGTGTCCCACCTTGAACTTTACACATCCGACATTTGTCTATTTGTCTCAGGTTCCCTTAAGTTCCTTGTTTTGTTGTCTCCGGTCCTTCGGGGAAGCTGTAGCGTGCTTCACAGAGCTCCCTTTGGTCACTCTCTGGTTCGGTGAGTCGTTGCGCCCTTGTCCTGGAGAATTCCTGAGGTCACGAGGACTGCTGATCCGCTCAATAAAGGGCTCTGCCTCCTTTGGACTTGAGAAAGAATTGTAGGATCCATCCTGATGTCTGATAATCAACGTTGCCGGGTACTTTAACTGGAAGCGTATATTTCTCTTAAATAAGGCAGAGCATATGTATGAGAATGCCCTCCGCTGCCGTGTGACCTCCGCAGAAAAATCCTCGAAGAGCAAGATGCGCGAGCCTTTCACCTCCAAGGGATGTTTCAATTTCTTGTATGCCTGTAATATTTCCTGTTTATCGGAGAAGTCCAAGTATTTCATTATGACTTGTCTTGGGCGTCTGTTATTTTCACTCTCATCACCTCTCCTTGGCGGACCAATGCGGTGCACCCTTTCCACTTTTCTCCTTCCTGCTACTCCCAGGGTTGTAGGAATAGTGGATTCACACAATGTACGTAGCTCACCAACCGGGTATGTTTCAGGCAGGCCGACAATGCGCAAATTGCTTCTTCTGGAGCGGTTCTCTAGATCGTCCACACGGTCCCTCAGGGTCAGATTCTCCCTGGCCAGACGCATGACTGTAGTGTGGTCAGAGCTGAAGTCCTCCTCTAACGTCGACATTTTGGTTTCCATAGCCGCAACCTGTTCCACCGTCTCATCAAGTTGGTTCTGTATGGCACTGAGAGCTTTTGCTATTGATGCTTTAATTGTAGCGGAGATGTCAGGTAGCAAACGATTGGCGACTTCATCAGCCAGACGCTTATAATCCATACCCTCCACTGTTTTGAATACATCCGGGGTCCCCGGGGAATCCTCCATCTCCATCTGATGAGTATTTTCAGGTGACCGAGGGACACTTAATTCTGTATGGGCAGTCACAATCTTTTTTTCACACTGTACGCTGGATGTATGAGGATTTTGTGTTTTGGAGCTGCTGCGCAGCAGGTATCTTTCCATCAAATAGTGAATGAAGGGACGTAAGTTTTGACACTGATTTAGTGTGGGTTGTCAGACAAATCTTGATTCTGCTCCCCCTTTTGTTTATTCTCACTTTCACCCCTTTCTCCCCCCTGCCAGAGTTATATGAATTCTCACTGTCCTGAAACTTTGCAGGGATGTATGTTTAAACTTCCCTCCTTCAGCTTCTTTCACTTTCTCCAGAGCTTTGCACTGAGTCTGTATGCCTAGAGATTCAGCTCCTGCTTATGCACAGGTCTGGACAAGATGGGGGAAGGGCCCAGGGATTCCCAGCTTTTTAACTCTTAGCTCTTTGCAGAACTTGTCAGTAGCGTGTTGTTTGCTGCTGATATCTTATCAGGACTCCAGGAGATTTATTATTCTGCTGCCGGTTAACTGCTTAGTGCTGGGGGAGTGAGTGCAAGGTAAGCTGCGTCCTGCTCTCTGTGTACAGATCTGATTTTAGTGCAGGGCAGGCTCCGGCGCCATCTTTATCACGCTGCCAGATCTTGAGAGGGAGGGGGAGAGCGAAATTCACCGCGCTGTTTCAAGTAATTATCTCCACGGCTCCCCATGAACTTCCCTGCATGTAGCAACTTCACTCACCGGTGGAATGGAGCGGGGGAGGCTGGTGGGTTGTCCGGTATATATGTCAGAGCTGCAGGGAATGACAGAGCTCAGGCGTCCTGTGTCCTACATGATCAGCGCAGGAGCCGGAAG